>NC_091743.1:55373478-55443478 GCF_043380555.1 Nothobranchius furzeri | reverse complement strand
GGGGGGGGGGGGGGGGGGTAGCCGGGTTCTGCCTTATCATGCTGTCCATGGTTGGTGCGAGTGCCTCTTCAAAAGAATTTCTCTGTTGCGTGGCCTGTTTGAAAAGGCTTTGTTGTCTCTCTACAGCCAAGAGGAGGTCTGGTTTAAACCCTGCATGGGAGAGCTGTAACTGTAAAAATCTGCCTTTTTCACGCTGGCTAAAGGTGCACGGACTCAAACGAGTTTAACAAACTGCTGACTCATGAAAGGCTGGAAAGACCCCCCCAAAAAACACTTAAACTTGAACAGAAACACAAAACACTGAGCTGTCATCAGTTACAGGATAATTAGTACTGCAACGTGGAGACAAGCATGAGAAACGGTTCAAACTGTTCAAGGAAGATATAAAAAAAAATCTATTTCCTCAGCCTGTCAGTTGGCTTAACTAACAACATATAAACCCTCATGTATAGTCTATTTTACAGATGTTGAGTTAAAACCTGGTGTGCAGTTTACTGAAGTCTCACGTATCTAAACACCTTTATTTAAAACTTGGCCGTTAACTTTGTGAGTTAACCCCGTCTGTCTGTTAGCAAAATGTCTCATGAACCACAAAATGGATTTTAATGAAACTCTGAGAAAGTAATTATTGGATGTACATCTACAGCTGATTACATTTTGGAGTCGATCCATTGGAGGATTGCCACCACAGTTAGTCAATCTTTGCAAACACAAAAAGGCCAAAAATCCGATAATGATACAGGTATTAAGCTATAATTTCTTGTGTTAGTAGCTGTGAGTCATTCATTACCTCGTGCTAATAAATCATGCAGACTCTTACAACATTACAGAGGCGATTTAAGTTTCCAGATCTTACCGTAATACCCGTAACTCCATCATTTCTGATTAAGATAATCTTAATCTGAAACTCTGGCATGGAAAGTGGTGGATGATGCTCATTCATTAAAGAAAAACAAGACCTTAATGTTGCCTTTTACAGCCTCAAAGTGCTGCTTTAACGTGTGTGTTTGGGGAATCACTGCTAAATAAAAATGCATGACCATCTGTGACTTCAAGCGGACAGCAGTGAGATACGCTTAAGTAATGATTGCATGAAAAATAAAGTTTCGAAACTGCCTATTCTCTCACTTATCTGATGAAATTGGATTGAATGCACGATGTAACAGAAAACTTGTGTGATCATTGATTTAAACCACACACCATCTGTTTACTCAGGACTCATTGGGGGACGCTCTTGTCAAGAATCCCACCCCGTCTTGGTGCAGTGTCCATTCCTAAACTTAGTTTCATTAAACTATGAAAAATACGAAGCATGAGTCCCCGTTCCCCAGCCGTCTGTTTCCCCCTTCCGGCGAGACACAGCTCAAAGCATCATTTGTTACTATTTTTCCTCACTAAGAGAACAGCAAATGAAAAAATGGCATAAAATGGATTGAAACCACCACAGCTAAAGACACCTAGGAGGTAAGTGCAAAGTTCCAGGAGGAGAAAAGTGGGTCTTTTCATTCCTCATCGGTGAGTTGTTCTGGTCTGCTCTCTCTGAAAGATGGGAAGGCTATTCTATTCTTAAACACACAGCATCAGGCAAATGCAATTACAAAGCTGAGGGTGGCCAGGCCTAATCTAATAAAGGTGGTCCATGTGGTGAAAGCCTTCCTCTTGCCTCAGATGGCACGCCCTGACGCAGTGTGCCACCAGCCCCCTGTGGTGCTGACTGACACCCTGCTATGAGAAGTGCTGGAAAACTTCATGTTGGGCTGTTGTTGCACAAAAAGGTGCTTGTTTTTAAGTTTAAATCCACTAAACTGAATATATTGCCAGTGGTCTGATGCCTTACTATGATTTAACTTTCTGGATGTGGACGAGATTTAGTTTTATGACTTTTCAAATAATCCTAATTTTAAGATAGTTTATCTGATGTATTTATGTTCCAAACGTGTTTTTTTAAATGATGAGTGGGCGGGGGCTTTTCTTTGGCTCTGAGGTTTCTATAAAACAGAAAGAGACACAATCAGAATTAGTGAAATCTAACAGATATGGATTTTCCTAACCTAGCTAAGGGTTTTTATTAGCCTAGAATTCTGGACCAACCATGACAACATGCATGTTGGTCTAGCCCAGTGCTTGTCATTTATTTACTGTGAAGCCCCCACCCTAGGATGTAGGATGTGAAGCCCTCCTGGGGTGCGCCCCACTAATTGAGAACCACAAGTCTAGCCACACGGCATTGTAGCCTCAGCAGGTCTACCATTGGCCAGAGATGTTTTGCGTCTTACCAACAACAGAACTCCATACTTGTTGGGTGGGTTAAGCACCAGAGCTACGATGAAGAGAAAGTACAAAGATGGCATTGGCTCAGGAACGACGTTCGTTTCAAGCAGCTTTGGCACCAACTTTGAACTACAGTGGCCCTTCGTTTATTGCAGGAGGTATGTCCTAAAATAAACTGCAATAGGCAAAATCCGCAAAGTAGTCAGTTTTCTACAATTATCATAGATGTTTGTAGCATACACAGCTACTGTTGGGGTCACACACACACACACACACACACACACACACACACACACACACACACACACACACACACACACACACACACACGCACGCACGCACGCACGCACGCACACACACACACACAACAAAATGTCCCTTTCTCAACAGTTTTATTTCCAGCATGTGAGTTGTGCCACACACTCACTCTAGGGTTTATTATTCTACTTCTTACTTTTCATTTGCAGTCGACATGATTATTGAGCTCACCAGGCATAATTGGTATCATTATTGAGTAATTTTAATCACTTTTGCACACAAAATGCTAGTTCCTGCTATTCACTTCCATTGTTTATGCTAAGCTAAAGCAGATGGACGGCTGCCAGACCAGGAGAATTACTGCACTGGCTACAAAATGCTTTTATTCCTCACTTATCCAACTCTGGGAAATACGGAAATAGACACATTTTTACTTGGGGTCTAATGTCCCTTTAAAATTAAAATGTTTTAAAGTAATATTAAAAAATGCATACATTTGACGATCTACTGAGGAATTTATTGTATTTTAGACAATTGTAATTAACATGTGATTTAAATAAAATAAATGGTAGAGCAGATAATTATTGTATGCTGCAGGTAAACGTATAGGATATTCTGCTCATTAGACACAGTGTTGGTTGCAGTTTTGTTAAAATTGATCAATAGGAATTACAGTAGTGACATTTTACTGTTGGAATTTTATTCAACATTTTTTTGTAAAACCTGTGGCTTCCTTGCAAAATATAGAAATGAGAAAAACTGAGAAAATGGGGAAAAAAATTAAACAGAATTGGGACAGATTTTATAGGTCCACATTAATCGCAGCTGTCATCGGTTAATAGAGGACCCTCGCACAATCAGATCAACAGTGCAACAAACGGCATATTCAGGACAACAGTAATAAAACAGAAGAGAATATTCTATAAAAATATATAATTGACTGAATGTTCACAATTTTCTTTCATCACAGCTTTTGTTTAAATCCTCCACATTTCCTGGAGTCTGGTGTTTGCCTGAGAGCAGGAGTTGAACTGCTCAGTCTTCTCAGAGGGACTGAAGTGGGATTGAGTTTTGGATGTCAACACATCATCCCCAGCCAACTCAGCCGGATTACAAATGAGAGGATCTAATGTCCACATTCTTCTAATTAAAACCCCAATGGATGAAAATGTTGCATCATTACATTGTCTTTGTTGAGGGTCACCCTCTTTGCCCTTGGTGAAGCAATCCTGGAGAAGAGAGGTTAATAGCACAGAGCTCTGTGATGCAAGCAATTGTGCAAATCTATTAATTACAGTTATGGGAGAACAGCTGATCCCTCTGGACCTCAGCACAAGCTTTTTCAAGCATCATTATGTGGAATTTCTCTAATAAACATGTGTTTAATGTATCTGATGTGCATGGATAGCTGTATCTCTAATTTTGCATGTTTAACTTATTTTAAATATTTAGTCCTACAAATGCAACATTTTAAAACAGTAATAGCTACTAGCTCCTTGTAGGAGGAGTTGCTTTAAGCTACTTAGACTAATGCTAGTGATGAGTAAGTAGCAGCTTTTACTAGCTAGTAATAATTAATACTGGTAGAAAAAATTCCCATTGCACGCCACTTTTCTTTAATTAGAACGTGTAGCTAGAAAAAATAGTGTAAAGGTTTAAAAGGGATACTTTGCAACTTTTTCATACTTTTAAATCATTTTCTTGAGCCAGTATGTGCTAAAAAGACCCTTTAGGGTTAATGAAAAGTCACAGACCACTACTGCCCTCTGTAGCCAGAATGCCGTATTTGCAACTTCTGAGTGCCAGGCCGCCACCTCTTACACTTAGAAAATTTAGAGCTTATATACCTGCTGCTGCAGTCTGCTTTCGGCACATTTCCTGCACGTTATTGATTGTGAACAAAGCTGATATGTTTAACTTAGTGATGAATCGCTCCTGTAGACACAAATGGAGGGTGGGGAGACATTTCAGCTGTTAAAGTGTCAAAAAGACAAACGCACGTGAAGGAGATAAGTTTCACTTTTGCTTTGACCACAGATAATTAATAATGGACACTAGGGGGTGCTAAAAGCAAGCAAAACTACCAAGTGTGCCTTTAAACCATGTGTAATGTCTTTGTATTTACAATCTTAAGACTTCATTTTACTTTTTAATTTTTTCTTGATTAATGGCCCGTTTATCAGTTTGTCAACCATCAATAAAAAGCACAAAACAAAGAATTTAAAGTTTTTTTTATTGGCATCATGGCGGAGCCTGGAAGTTATCTATGTTTTTGGACGTGAAGCTAAGAGTAAAGAGTGAACATCGGAACGGCATGCGTTCATTTGAGGGAGCTGAAAGAAGGAAGGACTTGTAAGTATTGATGTTTTCTTGTCCAACCGTGTGGATCTTTTCACTTTGTGGCTTATTTAGCGTTAGCCTTATTTTGTTGCTAGTGTGAGCGACTGCGTGGTTGTTCATGACATTTTTTGAGAAGCAGGAAACTCACTGTTACTTGGAAAAAGGACAGGCTAATGATTTCTTTCCAGATGTTAAGAAATGCTCTTCATTGCTATCAGGCTGTGGTGATGGAGGAAAGGAGGAAATATTTCTCAGATATCGTTCAGTCTGCCTGCAGTGTGTTCTTTTTAATGTTTAAGATAACGTCCTCAATGTCGACCAACCTGCAGAAATTAAGATCTCTCCGGGGTTGTGTGAATAATTTTTGACATTTTTATCGATAAAATAGTGAGCATCAGAGCTCAGATACCCGCATGTCCTCTCCAGGTTGCTGCAGGATGCTGCCCTTCAACTTTTTGTCAATTTGAACTACTGACTCTGGATTGCCTGTGGGAGATCGTGGAACTCTTAAAACCCTCAGGTTCTCCTACTGATGTGATTCCTCCCCGCCTCTTTAAGGAGGTTTTTTCCTCCGTGGGTCCTTGGGTTCTTTCCATGGTTAATAGTAGCCTTTCATCTGGTGTGGTTCCAGAATCTTGGAAACATTCTGTTGTTCAGCGCTACTTAAGAAGCCCATTCTTGACCCCTCTACTGTGTCTAATTATAGGCCTATTTCAAAACATCCATTCCTTTCAAAGGTTCTGGAAAAAGTGGTGTATTTGCAATTGACGGAGTTTTTGCATGCAAATGATATTTGTGAAAAATTCCAGTCATGTTTTAAGAAGGCACATAGCACAGAGACTGCACTGCTCAGGGTCTTAAATGATATTCTTTTATCTACTGACTCTGGTGATTTTGTGGTTCTGGTACAGCTGGATTTGTCTGCTGCCTTTGGCACCGTGGATCACAGTCTCCTGATTTCACGGTTACAAGAGTCTGTTGGGATTAAAGGAGTTGCTTTGGACTGGTTTAAGTCCTATTTGGCTGAGAGGTTGTTTTGTGTATCATTAGGTGGTTTCACATCATCTCGCTCGCCTCTCGTATGTGGGGTTCCTCAAGGATCGGTGCTGGGCCCGTTGTTGTTCTCTCTTTATTTGCTATCTCTGCATTCCATTTTTACGACACATGGATGTTCTTTTCATCTATATGCAGATGACACCCAGGTTTATATTCCCATTAAACGTGGCCTACCCAATTCTTTAGATCCTCTTCTAAACTGCCTCGATGAAGTTAAAACCTGGATGTCTGCAAATTTTTTACATTTTAATAATGACAAGACTGAGGTCATGCTTTTTAGTCCTAGTGTGTCCAGTGGGCCATGTTCTGCTGACCTTGGTCCACTAGCCCTATTTTTGAAACCTGTAGCAATCAGTCTGGGAGTCCGGCTTGACAGCGATCTGCTTCTGGAAAGGCAAATCAGTGCCGTCACCAAAGCCAGTTTTTATCAGTTAAGGAGGATCGCCAAGGTTAAGCGTCTGCTCTCAAGGCATGACTTTGAGACGGTGATTCACGCGTTTATTACATCACGCCTTGACTATTGCAAAGCACTGTACCTTGGTCTTCCTCAGTCTCACCTCTCCCGTCTTCAAATGGTGCAAAATGCAGCAGCACGCCTACTGACGGGTTCGAGAAAGAGGGAGCACATTACCCCAATTTTAGCTTCGCTGCACTGGCTGCCTGTCGATTTTAGGGTCCAGTACAAGGTTCTTTTATTGGCTTTTAAAGCTGTACATGGCCTTGCTCCGCAGTGTCTGTGTGAACTTTTAGTTGCTCACTCCCCGTCTTGGTCACTGAGGTCAGCCGACCAGTTTCTCCTGGAGGTGCAGAGAAGGAAGAGAAAGCTTAGGGGTGATAGAGCTTTCTCAGTAGCAACTCCAAGGTTGTGGAATGCACTCCCAGTCCAGATAAGGATGGTTTCCTCACTGTCGGGTTTTAAATCACTTTTAAAGACTCATCTGTTCTCAGTTGCTTTTAATTCAGTTTGAGAATGCATCTGTTTTTAGTAGCTTTTACGTCAGTTTGATATGTTTATTTTTATCATGTTTTTACTTTGTGATGAACTTTTTATCTTATTTTTAGAATTTTTAGGGAATTTCTGTTCTTTTTGGCTTGTTAAGCACTTTGGTCAGCTTTTATGCTGTTGTAAAGTGCTATATAAATAAAGTTGACTTGACTTGAAGACCTGAGAGATGCATCACCCCAGAGTATCAAAGGTGTTACATTTTTTGTGAAATATGTTGAACAAAATCACATTTTCACTCCTTACCACCTATTGGAAGGCGGAAAAAAAGTTTGTTAAATGATTTCAATAAAACCTTTCTGCAATGCAAATGTAAAACACACACAGCAAAAGGAAAATAATGATTGTATCGAACTGCTGAGGTTCACAAGGGACCAGAAAGAAGCACTCTCACTCACAAGCTATTGCAACACATTAGTGTTGCTGTGTTATCTGGTTAGCCCACACATTTTCTCAGCACTGATGTGAAGCAAATTACTTCTTGCTGGTTGAGATAGCTAAAGTTTACCCCAGCTAATTTAAATCAGACAAGTAAATATCTGTAAGAAATCACAGTTCAGGACTGACGGTTGACCAATAAATAGAAACAGGAAGAAGACAATGCTGTTTTACTGGTATTAGTAGTAATAGGAAGATGCTCTCTCGATTTCTGTTGCATAAAATGTGTTAAAAAAAGGTTAGGGTTAGTTATTTTTCTGTTGATTACAAACAATCTGCAATGAAACTGTCTAACTGCAAGTTTGCTGTAATTAGTTATTCTTTTAAATGTGTTTTAGATAAAACTGAATGCAAAACTGATTAAAATTAAAATGATAAAAATGGAAAACTCCGGTTTAAGCAGAAAACTGTCTGGACCTTCTTATGTTGTGCCTTTTTACTGCAAAGGTTTTCAGTGTATCCGTTTATGTGCAGTTAACTGAGACACCTCAGGTATCTTTGGACGCTTTGTGGTCTTTATCTGGTTTGCTTTGTTAGAAAATTTGCTTTAATGACACAGACTGCAAAGAGAAACGTGTCTTTTTCTGGTGAGTTCTCACAGAGATGTGCACTGGATTGTACGACACTAAAAAGAACATTTTAGAAATACTTTCATATTTTCTAGTCTAAAAAACAAACAAACCCAAAACCAAAATGGTGCCAGCATAAAGTCCCAAGTGAATGAAGCAGATAAGTGATGGAAAAATTAACGACGTGAGTGTAAATTGGGTATGAACGCCATCCCGAATGTTACATTACTCAGCGCTTGTGTCTGGAACGGCGTGTTTTAATAACCTGAGCCAGTTAAACACACGACTCACAATGAGACTGAGTCTAAAAGATGGATCATTAACTTTCCATGGTCCAACTGCTGATAAGGGAAGTGTACATCTGGCTTGGTGCTGCAGGCTGTTCTTAAGGGTTGGAGTAATTTGTGTGTGTGGAGCCTGATCTACTGTCCTCGGATGGAAATATTTCCTTTTTAGTTTGTCTTGTGTAACTCCTGTTCAAAATGGGAAAAGCATACCTGCAGTCAGGAGGAAAAACAAAACTTCCATTCCACTGTACCCCAGAAAACAACTGGATGTCTAAATAGTTCAGACTTCAACGTCTGAAGACATTTAGCTGTAAATATCTCAGATTAAACAGGAATCACATGAAAGTTTTCTTTTCAATGCCGCAGAAAATTACAGATCTCTGTTCAAACACAGGCTCCCAGTTAGGACTGAAAACACATTTATGTATGCCTTCTAAAATCAGATGAAAACCTAACAGCTTAAAACCAGGGGTGCACTATCCAGCATGTTTTAGTTGTTTCAATCCTCCAACACACCTAAATTTAATCAGTGGCTGATTAGCGGGCTTCTGCAGAGCTTGATTACCTGCTGAACAGGTGATGCAACCATTAAATCAAGTGTGTTGGAGCAGAAAAGACAGTAAAACATGCTGGATAGTGGTTCTCCATGACCAGGATTAGCACCTCTACTCTATTGCAGGGGAGGTTGTTGACTAATATTATGTATTTGATTCTACATTTGGGATTAAGCTAAACTATCACCAACATCCAGCACTAATTATTGCTTGGGAGGGGGCTCTACCCTAGTTGTCAGGGTGGCACTGGCCCACACTGGATTCTCATATCCGCTCTATTGGAGGTTCTTGGTACTCCGATTCCATTTTGATAGGAGTACACCGCATTAAGATTATATTAAGACCTCATAAAATAAAGCTAACAGGCCATTTTAAGGCCATGAAGTGATCTGGTGTACTGCGACTTGTAAGCCTTGAACTTCAAACCCATCATTAGACCCGAAGAAGGTTTTTGGATGAGAGGTGAAACATCTTCAAGCAGCAAGAGAAGAGTTCAAGTTCAGTTTTTCATAGGATCGTGGGTTCCTCTTTAAACACAGTCTTGAAAAGTTTTACAGGCGTTGGTTTAAAATTTTCAAGTCATCTCAAACCCTCCAAATTCCTTCACATCAATGTCGACTAAGGTAGTCACTTTAATTGACTTGGATTAAAATACGTTATACTTTTTTCTGGCCTCTGCAGACGGTTCAGAGCTGACAATAGCTGAGTGTCATTTTATTTGCCATTAATATGGGAAACATGGACGTCTGATGAAACAACATGGGGTGAAAAAGAGAGTAAGGTAAGCAGAAGGGCTGCATGGGGAGGGGAGCGGGAGGTGCAGCAGAGCCGAGGCTGACGTGAGATGATGCATGCATGATAATAAATGAGAAATAAAGGGTGAGAGAGAGAGGCAGGGATGAGGAATAGTCATCTTTTCCCACGGCTAAAAGATGGGGGGGGGGGGGGGGGGGGGATTTCAAGCCTCAACAGAGTTATGATCATCCTGCGTTGAACATAACTTGATAAATGATTTATGAAAAATTGTTTTTTTTCTGTCCAAAAGATAAATGAAAATGAATTAAAAGGGCATGCAATAACACAAGGTGGAGATACTGAGCTGTACTGAGGTGTACTCATTTTATAAACGTATTTCTTAAGCCCAATATGACAAAAAGTAGGGAAAAAAAACAGCATAAAGCTTTGCCAATCTGTACATGTTTGGCCAAGCAGCCAAAGAGCTCCCCACCATGTGGGCCAAATGAACCTGCTCTCTTGGAAACGTGCCTGGATGATAAATAGGAGAGTGAGCTTGTAAAATGTGTACATCAACCCAGCTGACTCCGACCAAACCGGTTCTGTAGCACAAGCTTGATTTGGCACGCAGCGTGGAAGCTTCACATAATAAAACAAGAAAGTGTTCCTACTTTTGATGCATTGTTTATTGAAACCAACAATTTATGAGACTTTATTTGATGTAGCTCACCTTAAAAATGAGTGCTTTTTTCACATGCTTTTTAAAAAGACTGGTTGTAGTCCGGGAAACATTTGGTGTCAATGTGTCTAAATACTATACAGCAGAACATCACCAGGCCGGCTGGCCTCTGGGAGTTCTCAAAACGTCTTAAAACTTTATTTTTTTCTTATTATCTCCTTGCTGTCGTGTTGCATGAATATAGAGAGTTTGAAAGACTTGCATCTCCTCTTTAAATAGTCAGAGTACCAGCAGCTTTAATGACACTTCTCTTGTTACATTCTGTGAGACAAAAAGGCATAAATGTTTCAATGATGTTGCTGATTGTATTGCAGGTTTAACAAACATACAGGTGCACAGATTCAATGACTCCAACAGAGCAAAGACCATTGTTTTCTCACAATTTTATTTTTCCAATTATTCAATTTGATTCCATTCAATTCAGTTTATTAATGAAGCACCAAATCACGCCATAAGTCGTCTCAAAGCACTTCATAAGGTAAACATTCCAGTTGAACCTACTTATTAGGGCATTGAGTTCAGTTCATTATGCAAATTAGTTTCCCACGTGAGAAAACCCAGCAGATTGCATGTGTTTACATGCGCATCAGACAACCCAACTATTGCCCTAAATGGACTGATGTTGTTTAAAAAATGTATATAAGCGCATCCGTCTTGCTGAAGGTGAACTGGTTCTCATCGTGCTGAAGCACCCAGATAATACGGTAGGAAACCGACTGCATCTGCATCTAAATGGTTCAGTCGAGCTGATACCTTCTGGAAGTGATGAGACACAAATTAATGCATAACACCATCAAATAGTACAGATCTGCTGCACCATTGCCAAAATGTTAGTTGTTTTATCTTCACCAATTAAATCTTCTATGACCCGAGTGCTCCAACCCTTTCTTCTACTTCAAAGCTGTGCTGCAGCCTTGTTGTTGTCCATTCCTTCGACCATTGTGCAAATTACGTTTTAACTTTGTCTTCTTTGCCAGCTTTTGTTTACTAATTGCATCGATAGAAGCTACCCGGTAGACACAAAAGGGTGCATGTTGCCACCTATTGTATCGGAGTGGAACAAACTTTATTTGTGAGTTTGGTTTTCTAAATGTAATCTAGATTAAGGCTCTCAGTTTATTACTTTAGATCGACTTAGACGAGCATATAAATGCACAGACTGACCTGTTAGCAGTTCCCATTCTAAGGAGGCATGCAGCGAAACCTCCAGCAGAACCTGGCTCTGCATGAGCAGCCTGCCGCCACAACTCACCGGGGGTTTCAAGCAATATCCCAGGCAATGTAACCCTGATTAACATCTCCTGGGATCCCAAGGATCTAGAGAAGAAATGAGGGACTAAAGAGACATTACCTTTTTTAATTTTTTGCAAGGCAACAACACCCAAAACTGGTTTACACCCTTTTCATTGTGTGCAACTTTTGTGTGTAATTACACACAATGTGCACGTCTGATCATGCACACAATTAAAGTTTATTGGTTAAAGTGTATGCAACACACAGGGGGCTTGTTATTCACAAAAACATGTCAGAATGTATAGTATGGTATATATAAAAGTGCTTTAATGTCCCAATTTGGATTTTTTTCCCTCTTTAGTAGAAGTGGTGCTCTTTCCAAATCTTATAAGACTAATAAACACTTAAACAAGTCTCCACCTTTTGCTTCCTCTAGCTTCAGTGACGATCCCCGGTTGTCCATTCCTTCACACACGTCATCTGCAGAGGCATAATAAAGTGTAACACCTGCCGTCTCCTCTCCTGCGCCGTTGTTCCTCCCCTTCTTGTCCGCCGTCACTCCCCTGATGACTCCTCCTCTCCCAGCATGCCTCTTTTCTCTGCTAATGAGCAGGGTAATTATGGATAGCCAAAGCCAAGGGGAGAGAGGGAGGAGGAGGAGAAGACAAAACAGGAGGAGAAGAGGAGGAGACCCTGCCTGGTCTAAGCCTGGTTCTCCAGATAGCATTAGTTCTCTGCTTCTCTCTCTGACACATAGCCCTACGCTTAATTAAACATGCCTCAGAGGGACGCAGGGAGAGAAAGAGGGGGAGAACGTGAGTTCATGTTGGCAAAGAGTTTGAAGGAAAGAGGTGAAAGTGAGGGTGATGCAAATGCAGAGAGAGGGAGAGGAGCAGATAAGCTAGTGATAGAGAGAGAGAGAGAGAGAGAGAGAGAGAGAGAGAGCGAGAGAGAGAGAGAGAGAGAGTGTGTGGAGGGGGGTAGGGACAGTGAGGGGAAAGGTAGGGAGATATGGATAGGATTGGAAAGAGCGAGTGATGATGATAGAGGGAGGAGCAGGAGGGGGTTCGGAGTGAGGTAAGTGAGCTGTGGAGAAGATGAGGACGTCTTCTGTTTAAAAAAACGGGAGAAGTGAGGACTGATGGAGACAAAAAGGATTTAAAGAGTGGTGAAATGAGAGAGGAAGAGGATTACTATAATGTATGAAAATATATCCCATGAGACTGCAGAGAATCAGCCCCAGAAAACGTGAAAAAGTGAGACGGAGGTTTGGAAAACGTATCAGCGCTCTCGTTTCACAACATCATCAAGTGAGTGTCTGATGCCTTCGTCAACAGAATGGTGCAATAGAGCCCTCAAAACGAAAGCTGGAAATAATGATGAGTCTGGGTGGAATCAGAAACTTATAGAAGCAGCAGAAATGTATTAACTACATTCAGGAGATTTGGTTCCAGTGAAGTAAATCAAATCTTAAATTCTTCACGTAGATGTCAGTGATGGCGGCAGCTGAAGCAGGAATTATAAACTCATAAATAAACAAAAATATGCTGACTTTAATCAGTAATATGTCTATAATGATAGGAAGGATGGAAAATTTGGAACCTGTAAAATCTTTTTGGAATTTCATGGTTCCACAATCATGTCATTCCTCCATGCATCCATGCATCCATCCATCCATCCATCCATCCATCCATCCATCCATCCATCCATCCATCCATCCATTCACCCCCCGATAATTCTCAAAATAAAAGACTACTGGAGCGATGTGATTTCATATCTATGTAGATTAATGTATCGGTCCAGAAGTGCAGTGGTGTGTTTTTCATGGCTTAAATCCTGAAAGTGGAGAGGAACAACATTATCGACGACATCAAACAATGATATCAAACGTGCTTTTCCTTCTTTTTGGTTTAATGGCGGATGGACTGTGACCTTTGCCATTTTGAGGGATTTTGTGTTCTTGAGCGTCCAGCGAGGAGCACTGCTGAGAAGTCGCTCCGTGGCTGCATTTCTCCCGGTGTGTACTGGCACATAGCGAAAGTTTTGAGTAAGCCGTTCCACTCCGCTGATGCTTCACGTGTGAAGTAGGGGTAAGGGAGAGCGCAGACACCCATTGGAGAAAACTAATTTTAACATTTGGTCTGTTCTAAAAAAATAATCACAATTATTCATGTAAATGAGCCTGCCCCCAGATGTCACATTAAACAGCTCTTTACATAGAATTCTGTTATTTGCATGAATTGGCAGTGTTTCTGTTACATTTCTAATCCAGCTTTTAACACTTCCAGGGGAAAATGTGAAAATTTGTTTTAAATTGTTTTAAATTTCGATACGTTTTGACTAGCTGTTTGCTCACCTGTCTAGTCAAAAATAATGTTGTTCTAAATACTTCTACAGATCAGTTGCTTTAAAACTAAAGAGCCACACGCATTTCTATTAAAGAAAGAGGACCAATGGCAGTTTTTGTGGGACTAAAAATTTAAAAACATACAATTTTGTCATTAATTCCTGTTGAACTGAAGAAATCTGAAACATAAAACTGAGAATTATGAACCATTTTTGTGCTGTGTACAAACTGCTCCTGGATTTATTGGCTCTCATTGTTGTGACTAATAAAGAGGGCAAATAACAGAACAATTATGAATGTGTAATGGGACATGGAGAGTTGTTTAAACCTGGTGATGACAACATGCAATTAGAGTGCAACCGTTATCTCCAGGATCACATCAACAATTTAACACCACATGCACTTTGCATTGCACAAAGATGACATACATGATTAATAACTAGATTAGTGTGTCTATCTGTTCTTCAAACACTGACAGCTGATGCCTCTTAATTAGAGCGAACTGTTCAAGAAGAAGCTTTGCAAGATAAAAAAAGTGGCGTGGAAATCAACTAGCGCCAGAACACAACAAGGTGAGTGCTGGGAGATAAATAACTGTAGATTCGGAAAGATTCTTAAACTGTAGTTGTGTGTGAAAAACAATCAGAAGGATGGATAATTTAGGACAGGAAGCATATGGAAATGTGTTTAAAGACCAAGTTCACTCATTTTTTTTCAACACATCTGCAGTGGTCTCTAGTATAAACGAATGCCTTGTTAGTCAATCTCTGCAGGGAGAAAAGCTCTGGTGCTCCTGTTTCAGAAAATATGAGTTAGTCAGAGGAGAGGTGAGCAGAAAACAGCAGGACTTGGAGTCCTTTTTTCTAATTTTCAGACATCTTGCCTCCGATTGGCTAACAGCAACGCGACTCTACCACTACCATGTTGTTTGCTCTACAACATTGAGGTTTTATCTCCATAAATAACTGAAGCCTGGAGGAGTTCTGCGATGTGGTGGAGTTGCTAATGGTAAGAGTTAGCTTCTCTGCTGATTCATGGATGCTAAACCAACAACAGCCTTCCCCGCTGTGAGCCAAGATGGGTGAGTCCATGAATGCCAATATTCAGTGTGTCTTTTCTATTCCGAGAGTTTCCCTGTCTGTTTTCTTTCAGTGGGGGAAATAAGGATACTTTTAGCCTGCATGTTAAAATTGGAGTGACCAATCATGTTTCAATAGTAACAAGTGAAAAATGGTTCTCAGTGAACTTGGTCTTTAAAAGAGGCTTTTAGTTTATGGCTGTACACACTTTACTTCTGTCAGATTAATTCTGACTGCACTGACAAGCTAATGGCCGATCAAGGGATGAGGGCTTCTGTGGAAAAACCACACAACCTGTTACAAATGGCTCTTTAAACAACCTCAGCTTGGAGAAACATAATTTAGTTGTATCTATAAAAATGAGTGCAAAAGTGAATTTCTGTCATCTTAAAACACCACAATCCCTGAAATGTCACAACAGTTCATTTAAAAACTATTTCGTATGCATTTACTCTATGGACAGATTAGAATTACATGGTTGTTCCAACAGAAATATTAGGAACGTTCAACCTGAAAGGCAACACTGACCCAGAAGTGCTACAGATTTGCTGCTGTTTCTATTGTAAATACCCACAGAATTGTATATAAACAACCATACATAGTGTGAATTAAAAAAGACAATGTGTAATTTTTACTATTAATCTCTGGAAACGTTCATTGAAATGTTGTTGAAAATGAATTAAAGGATTCCCAGTTTTTGAAAAATACTGGCGGCTTCTTAACAGAACCACAAAAATCGGGTCCAAAATACATGGGAGCGGCTCTAAGTCTCTGGGTGACGCCGTATCAGAAGCCATGCTTCCTTCTACAGGAGCCCATGAGGACAAAATGCATTTACTGCCTTTATAAAATGGTTACAAAACTTTATCCATTCATAAACGTTGTTTTACACATTTACCTCTTCACTCATTGCCAGTGTTGAAAGGGAGTCTGGTGTGCATGTTATTTTGCTGTACGTTGTGCTCCCAGAGATTTTTGACCGTAATGACCATCTGTTGGTAAGGTCAAACTCGAACACAAAAAAAACGCTTTCTTGAAATGAAATCACCAAAGAAAATACACATTGTCACTTTAACAGCACTGTAAAACAGTGTTTACATGAACAGCTATTATATTCTGAAGATAATTGTTGCTTTAATCTACAATAGCTGACTTTGACAGCTAATTATGCCTCAATTAGCCATTAGCTTGTCAGAACTTGAGCATTATTTAACCCAGTATCACACATATTATATACAGCTGGTGGGACATTAATTGTCAGTGATATGTCCACAGAAAATCACTTAAGAATATTTAGAAAGATCTTTTTTATATTCACTTCTCTCTAAGGGCTTTGTCACAAAAACAAGACAAAACCTTTATCGGCACATAATTAATATACAGCCATCAGTGGGAAACGAACAACTTCGCTCAAGTTTAATTAAAGCACAGGAGCGCTGTCTGCTAGTCTCAACATCTGGACATCTACAAATGGCGGCTGATTTTCTCATAGATGAACGAGAGGCAGAGGGAACAAAAGTCGCTAACACTTTACCGCGTAACATAGAAACCCCCCAAAAAAGAGAAATAACACATCATGACAAAGTGAAGACAGCAGAAATGCAGATGATGAAGAGTCTGAAACCAAGTAACGAGATTTGCATCATTCACTTCAAGTGCACTTTTAAACTTTAATTAATACAACCCTAAAGACATGATGTAATGAGATGAAGAAAAGACAAAAATAACAGAGAATCCTAAAGAGGGTGAGTGGATAAGAAAGAAAAGATAATCTGTGTCACTGTTGTTGACTCAGCACTCACTGGGTAAACACGCCACAATCATACCATGCTCACTCTGTCCAGCATATGCACAAATCCAGCTATAACTCACTGTAAGATTACTATTGATTCACCAGTGCTGGGGCCTGCACACAGCTCGCAACAAAAGGAATTGTACATCAAAGTTCTGCTGGAAACTACAGACAACTTTGGGGGAATAAAATGGTGGGGGAAAAAAAACAACAAAAATCCTGTATAGCTCACCCATTCCATCTGGCAGATGTGAGTGATTATGCGGAATAAGATAATGATATTCAGTTAAAAAACATTTGGTTCCTTCCCCCATCTCATCATCGGTTTTGTTTTCCCGTGGCAGACAGCCATGAGGAAAACACATCTGTACATTATCTAAGTTATCTGTCTTAAAAAGACTAATCTAGAAAAGAGATTATCTAGAAAGTGAGATTAGTGATTTGAAGGTCTCATTCACTCATTTCAATAAAACTGCGGTGGTCTTTAGTATAAATGCAGGCTTTGTGAGTCGTTCTTTGGAAAAAAAAGGCTCCTCTTTCAGGAAGTAGAAGTTAGGGTTAGCAAAGTGGGGCAAAAACGACATGATCTGGAGTCTTGGGGTGTTTCTCAATGCCAAGGAACCTCGCCTTGATGTCTTGGTCCTGCCCCGGTAGTCTAGGAGATCCATCATCAGGAACCGCCAAGACATGTTCCAATGTTCATGCTCTACCGAGGCATGTGCTCTCCATTTGTTAGCCATTTAGCTAGCTGAGCAAGGATACACAGGAGGTGTCTTGTAGCCTAGCCTTGGTCAAAAATTTCCCAGAATATACCGCTGTATTTTCAAAAGGATGGAGGATCAGAAGCTGGCAGCTACTTCTGGGACTAATTCAATTTTAAATGTAACTCAGCTAATTTAAAATTTTTGTCTTAGATCCAAAGAAGTTATCTATTGTTGGTTAGTTGTTGCAGCTTCGGTGGCTAGCGGGTAGTAACTCACTTACATATTTAATTAAACAAATGTATACACAATTTAAAAAGTAAAAGGCTCATTATATATTTATATTTAAATTTATACATATAAAATATAACGTTATCTCCCATGTCACGTGACATTACGTGACCGCCATGGAAACCTTGTTCATGTGATGCAAGTCTGTTCCATTTAACCGTTTTCTTTGACCAAGGAAGGACAGTGTCCTCGTAAGCAAGGCACCTGGCCTCGAAAGACATCACCTTGCGAGACCAGGCGCCTTGACATTAAGAAGCACCCATACTCATTATTATTTCCTGATATTTGGAAATATTTGGAAAATCCACTATTCCACCTCGCTTGGTAGTAGTAATATTGCGGTAATTGTCTACCTTATAGTCATGGATTGTCCATAATGAACACCATGTTCAGACATAAAGGTGTCCATATGTGCTCTTGGCACCAGGATACCTTAGGCCGCAGCTCGATGATTGACTTTGTTGTTGTTTCGTCTGACCTGCGGCCACATGTCATGTTCACTCGGGTGAAGAGAGGGACGGAGCTGTCAACTGACCACTACCTGGTGGTGAGTTGGCTCAGATGGTGGGGGAGGATGCCGGTCAGACCAGGCAGGCCCAAACGTATCGTGAGGGTCTGCTGGAACATCTGGCAGAGTCTCCTGTCAGAAGGAGCTTCAATTCCCACCTCCGACAGAACTTCCAAAATGTTCCGGGGGAGGCGGGGGACATTGAGTCTGAATGGACCCTGTTCCATGCCTCCATTGTTGAGGCGGCCGACCAGAGCTGTGGTCGCAGGATCGTCGGTGCCTGTCATTGTGGCAACCCCCGAACACGCTGGTGGACACCGGCGGTTAGGGATGCTATCAAGCTGAAGAAAGAGTCCTATCAGGTCTTTTTGGCCTGTGGGACTTCAGAGGCAGCTGACGGGTACCAGTAGACGGAACGCGGCTCGGGTGGTCGCCAAGGCAAAAACTCGGGCATGAGAGGAGTTTGGTGAGACTATGGAGCAAGACTTCTGTACGGCTTCGAGGAGATTCAGGTCCACCATCTGGTGCCTCGGGGTGGGTGGGGTGGGGGGTGGGGTCAGTGCGCTACCAAGACTATCTATAGTGGGTATGGTGTGCTGCTGACCTCTACTCGGGCCATTGTGGATCAGTGGGCAGAATACTTCAAAGACCTCCTCAATCCCACCAACATGTCTTCCAATGAGGAAGCAGAGTCTGGGGACTTTGGGTTGGCCTCTCAAATCTCTGCTGCTGAGGTCACTGAGGTGGTTAAAAAGCTCCTCTGTGGCAAGGCTCCAGGGATGGATGAGATCCGCCCGGAGCTCCTTAAGGCTCTGGATGTTGTGGGGCTGTGTTGGCTGACGCGGCTATGCAATATCGCGTGGACTTCGGGGGCAGTCTCACTGGACTGACAGACCGAGATGGTGGTCCCCTTGTTTACAAAGGGGGACCGCAGGATGTGTTCCAACTACAGGGGGATCACACTCCTGAGCCTTCCTGGAAAGGTCTATTCAGGGGTTCTGGAGAGGAGGGTCCATCGGATTGTTGAACCTCAGAGTCAGGAGGAGCAATGTGGTTTTCGTCCTGGCCGTGGAACACTGGACCAGCTCTTTACCCTTAGGGGGATCCTGGAGGGTGCGTGGGAATTTGTCCAACCAGTCTACATGTGTATTGTGGATTTGGAGAAGGTGTTTGACTGCGTCCCTCGGGGGAACCTGTGGGGGGTAGTCCTGGAGTATGGGGTACCAGGCCCTCTGATACGGGCTGTTAGGTCCCTGTATGACCGGTGTCAGAGCTTGGCCCGCATTGCCGTCAGTAAGTCAGGCTCGTTCCCAGTGAAAGTTGACTCTGCCAAGGCTGCCCGTTGTCACCGATTCTGTTCATAACCTTTCTGGACAGGATTTCTAGGAGCAGCCAAGGTGTGGAGGGCATCCGTTTTGGTGGCCTGAGGATCAGGTCTCTGCTTTTTGCAGATGATGTGGTCCTGCTGGCTTCATCAGAACGTGATCTTCAGCTTTTGCTGGAGTGGTTCACAGCTGAGTGTGAAGCAGCTGGGATGAGAATCAGCTCCTCTAAATCTGAGACCATGGTCTTGATTCGGAAAAGGGTAGAACGCCTTCTCCGGGTCAGAGATAAGGTCCTGCCCCAAGTGGAGGAGTTTAAGTATCTCGGGGTCTTGTCTTTGCTTCTGACAAAGTCCTCCAACTACACCCACATCACCCCGCTTCTCATCCAGCTTCACTGGCTGCCAGTCAACTTCAGGGTTCATTTCAAGATCCTGGTTCTGGTCTATAGGGCGTTACATGGACAAGCACCATCTTACATTGGTGATCTTCTTAGTCCCTACACCCCCAGCAGGTCCCTGAGGTCCAGTGATCAAAGCCTACTGGTTGTGCAGCGCACCAGGCTAAAGACCAAAGGTGACAGATCATTTGCTGCTGTGGCCCCCAGACTCTGGAACTCTCTCCCCCTGAGCCTGAGATCAGTGGACTCAGTGGACTCCTTTAAAAAGCAGCTGAAAACTCACTTGTTCAAGCTGGCTTTTGTATGACCTTCTTCACCACTCTCTCTTTATTCTGCTCTCCCCACCTATTCCACCTTCCTCAGGATCCACTGATTTCCATCTTTCCTATTCACTCTCTCTCTTTCTTAACATTTTTTCTTTTAAATCCCAATTGCCTATTTTTGCTCATTTTAAATATATTTTTAAACATTTTCTAAATGCTTTGTTATATTTTTACATGTTTTTGTTTTTGTGAAGCGCCTCGTGATTTTTATCTTGAGAGGCGCTATAGAAATGATATTTTCTTCTTCTTCTTCTTCACGAGTGAGGGAAAACTGGAGCGTGAGATCGATAGGCAGATTGGTGCTGCATCTGCAGTGATGTGGGCGTTGTACTGGTCTGTCGTGGTGAAGAGAGAGCTGAGTCAGAAGGCGAAGCTCTCGATTTACCGGTCGACCTACATTCCTACCCCCACCTATGGTCGTGAGCTTTGGGTGGTGACCGAAAGAACGAGATTGCGGATACAAGTGGCCGAAATGAGTTTTCTTCGAAGAGTGGCTGGTCTCTCCCTTAGAGATAGGGTGAGAAGCTCAGTCATTCGGGAGGGGCTTGGAGTAGACCCGCTGCTCCTCCACATCGAGAGGAGCCAGTTGAGGTGGGTCGGGAATCTGGTCAGGATGCCTCCTGGATGCCTCCCTGGTGAGGTTTTCCTGGCACGTCCAACCGGGAGGAGACCTAAAGGTAGACCCAGGACACGGTGTCTCTCACCTGGCCAGGGAACGCCTTGGGATTCCCAAGTGGCTAGGGAGAGGGGAGTCTGGGCCTCTCGCCTTAGGCTACTGCCCCGCAACCCGACTCCGGATAAGCAGATGAAAATGGATGGATGGATGGATGGATGGATGGACGTCTGCCTTATAAATGCCGATTGCGCCTTGGCGCAATAGAGGGAGGTGACAGCTAATCATTATCACGTGGGGAGTTACTGCCGAGCTCCGACTGGCAACTATCTTGAAAATGAAAGTAAACACGTACCGTAAATTTAGCTTTTTGAAAAAAATTAGCTGAGACGGCAAACTAGAGCGCTGCAGCACACCAGGAGCTTCTCTCCATAAGAGCTGGGGCTCAGATCACCAGAGACTGCACCGAGACTGTGGGAGACAGACACCTTTAAGAATGGCTTGTTAAAAAAACTTAATAGGCAGCTTCGATCGCAATAAAAAGCTAGTTTTGTCCAAGATAAACAGAAGTCCGCTAGAGACCGCCCCCATAACCCCTTTATGCTGTCATTGTCTAATCTGTTATTAAAAGGACATGATTACACCACATTACCGCCAGAGTCTGTACATTTATAAACGTCCTAAGGCTCCCTGATATTGCCACACAAATTGATGGTAATATTTTGTGAAACAGCTTATTTCCCTTCTGCATCTAAAAATAGGGGTAGAAGATTATTTTCACGTTAAGCCTGCATGTGAAACTCAGAGTGACCGATCATAGTAAAAAAATAAAACAATCAGTGTTGGGGAGTAACATAATTTACGTTACATATTTACGTTAATAATAATGAGTAACTGTATCCTGGTACATTTACTATTTTTAAACATGGTATTTAGAATACAGTTACTTTCATAATACCATCGGAATACTTGTGTGTTTTCCACTTCCACCCGAAAGACGAATAAATAAATGTCGGGCAACATCTGTCTCTGCGTTGTGTAGAATATGTCGTCTCGCCACGGTCCATTGACGGCTCTCAGTCAGGGAGCGGGATCTACGGTTGTCTTTCAAACTGTCTCTACATACTATTGGATAACAAACAACGTGATGTACTCACCGCTATGGATGTCAGTCAACGAGGCAGCCTGCCATACTCATTAAAGAAGACGCAACTACATGCGTTTTCTGATAAACAGGTACATCTATCTGCTCTTTAGTCAAAGAAAAATCCAAGTCTAAGTAATCCAAAGTTGATGATGCCATTGTAAATGTGCTGTTGCCATCTTTGTATCAGTAACATCTCGCCAACCAACAAAGAGCGGTGATTGGACTGCTATGAAGTTGTGGCATTGGTTTCACTCAGTTGCAGTAACATCCCGCCCACCTGGCTAATAAAGTGCTGTGATTGGCCTACCAAATCGATAGAGCGCTGCGATTGGACCACTACAGATGTCAGTCAACATGGCAGTCTGCCATTACATCGTAAAAGACCTAAATAAAACAAACATAAAAACACTTAAAATAATACATTGTTTATCATTATAAACATGCTGTGAGTTGTCAGCAGCTCCTGCAGACAAGTTTCACTTTATTACAAGAACAGAAATATAATCTGTTGGCACTTTCATCAACAGAGTAACAAAATAATGAAATTGTTTAATTTTTTCTCTCAGTCAGTAGATAATGTTTAGTATAAATATGCCCTCTGTTTTTCTGCGGGAGTAGCCACCAATGCATTTAATGGACTTAAATGCTGTTTTTAAGGGGAAGTATTTCCAGTATTTAGAATAAATTATCAGGATTAAGCAACGTAACGGAATATGTTACAAAACATGTTTTGAAGCAGGTATTCAGTATTCTGTAACTAAATTTATTTACAAAGTATTCTCTCCAACACTGAAAGCAATTACTCAGTGAACTTGGCCTTTAACAGATGAATAATTTAAGTCCCAAAACAGTTGTCGAGTGTTAAATAAAACCACAACTAAAAGTGTTTAAGTGTAAGATGTAAGTAAGTTAGCTGGGCTGAGTGAATGAAGATACACAGACCTAACATGATTTTCTCCGACAGGGTTTAACAAGTGTAGCAGCTATCTTTGTGTTTAAGGTGGAGTGGATAGAACTATTCCCTTTTCAGGGTGACAACAAAAGAAAAATCATGTGACAGCGAGTGAGCAATGCAGTTCTTTCCCTGTTGGACTGACGGTCATCTATTAGTTGCAGTCCTACAATGACTTATGATATTTTTCTGGATGCGAGCCCAGACTGAGATGCATTTGTGTGGATGTGTTGCCAAGTGCTAATGTGCAGTGGCTTCCCTGGCAACTCCTGCTATATGACAAGTTAACATGTTGCTAATGTTGGTTAAAGTGGACAAAGCTGGGAGTTGTGTTGCAACAAACTTGTTCTTGTTGCATTGTTTTTTATTGTCTTCATGTGGTCCAGAAATAATTTGTCTCTGTAGATGAAGTTGATCTCAGACGCCTTCGTAAAATCTGCCCTTGTGTTTGCCTCTCTAGTGTCAGTAGCTCATTTCATGCTAGCTTGTTGGGGATTAAGGGAGCTGCTGTCAGTTCAGCCAGAACACTAAAATCACAGTTTACAAGGGGACTCTGGGAAATGCAGTTCAAGTACACAACATTATTGCCGTCTTGTGGTCAAAAGTGTCCCTGAAATTAATAAAAAGGATAAACAAGAATCTTCCAGATGAGAGTTTAAAAACATAGGAGGCGAAGAACGCCACGGTTTAATTATTAGCATGCAGAGAAATCTACTCGCAGAAGCCATTAAAGGAGAAAAATACACTAAGTAGCTTAACATTAAGTGCTCCTATAAGAGCCATGTCAAACTTCCAAGTCCTTTACTACCCATGAAGATGTGTTGCTGTTCTGTAAATGAATTATTGGTTGTGCTGGATCCTTGCCAAAGACAACCTTGCTGCGGAACATTGCTGTTAATTAGGTCTAGATGTGCTTAAGGGATAACAAATGGAAAACAGGCACGGCATTTTTTACATCCAGCTGAGGCAACACTCCTGCCACAGTCCGTCTATTCTTCCGTCGGTAGCTTTATGGGCTCAAACCTTTGGGTAACAGCATTAAAAAGTGCTTCCCTCTGGCATCAGAAGCTGTTAGTGCATGCACGCATTTCACCATCCTTCATGGAATGCTAATATTCAGTTTTGAAGCCATTGGGGAATTCATTTGTCTGTTTAGTTTCACAGGTGCCCTTAACGCACTGATCAACAACGGGCACTGGTTGTGAGCAGGCGGCACCATCTGTGCGCGTGGAGTGCCAAGGACCCTGAAGTATTCGCTCTTTGCCACCGAGCACTAGGATTCCATTATGCCGCCCGGGCCCATGCATCTCTGCTCATCATTTATTTGGCATGGGTAATTTAAAAGCTTCCCCACGCAAAGATAGAATGTGTGTTGGAAGCCACGTCTCCCTACTTAATCACTGGTAGTAATTAGTTCCTGCAAGCGGTATCATTAGGTATCACCACTGGTGCTGTTGTCACAGCCAGCGCACATCTAGGATGACAAAGGGAGATGATAGAAGAAAAAAAAAAACGCAGCAGCAACGGAGAATCTGGGAGAGTTCAACTCCTGTCCAAAATTATTACAAGGTTGTCCCAAGAGAAGCATAATCCATCAAAGTGATTTTTCTTCTCTCCCTATCTCCCTCTGTTCCACCCCCTGTCTTCTTTGCAATGTAATCATTTTCCTCTCATGGGGTGTGACATTCATAAAAGGTGCTGGTGCAGGGGCTGCATCTTGTCAAAGTTTGGGTGTGCTTAAGAATCTGGCAAAGCAAGAGCTTAGTTAAACTGATGGTTGGCAGACTCACTCTCAACTGTCCTTTATTATTTATTTATTACACTTTAGATTTTCTTTCTTTTTTTTTTTTGGTTGAGGAATTAAAACAAAACTTGAGGATCAGCACTTTTAAGACCCAACTCTTTACAGTTTTAGATTTTAGTGTAGATGGATTTTTCCATCTGGACTTTTCCATTTAAACAGCTTAATTAGGGAAGTCAGCAATGAGAACTAAATATATTATAATCATTTTTGAAGGATGTTGATGTCCAAAATGAACTATTTAAAAATATGTTTCCCGATTGCAGGAAGGGCTTTTGGGAAGGATGAACAGCCTCAAAACCAGTTTATTACCTCTATTTTTAATGTGTTATCAAAAACATGTAAAAACATGCTAGTAGCAACTGATATTTCTGGAGAGGATCTTGGAAACCCAGGTTCTTTTACAAGATCCCACCTTTGGAACCACTGATCTAAATTCTAATAAATCACTTAATTTTTGATGACTGAATTCTAAAACAGGGGTCACCAACCTGGTGCTGATGGGCACCATATAAGGTGCCCACAAGATTAAAATAAAAAAAAATGTATTCTGCTGCCATCTTTTAAAATCACAAATGCATTACAGATTTTAAAACCGCAAAAATCTTTAAAAACTGTTTATTATACATGAAGTTATTTTAAATGCAACTTTTTGTTGAATGGCCTGCAATTGTATAGCACCTTTGAGGGTTCTACAAGCCCCCAAGGCACTTCACAACACAATCAGTCATTCACCCATTCACACATTTGTGGGGATGACCTATGATGTAGCCACAGCTGGCCTGGGAGGCTCTGACAGAGGCAAGTTTGCCATACACAGGCGCCACTGGTTCTTCTGACCACCACCAGCTGGCAAGGTGGGTTAAAGTGTCTTGCTCAAGGACACAAAAGCAGCATTCTCTGGTCAAAGCAAGGATTGAACCTACAACCTTCTGATTACTGAACAACCCACTCTACCTCCTGAGCTACTGCTGTCTCATAATTGTTTTCGTATTTTCAAATCACTTTCTTGAGCCACTGTGTGCTAAAATTACCCTTTACAGGGTTAATGATGTGTCACTCACACGCCCACCGCCCCCTGTGGCCAGACTACCGCATTTGCAACTTCAGAGTGCCGGTCTGGTCTGTTGGACTAATAGAGCTGACATACATGGCTCAGCATGTTTTAGATCATGAACAAAGCTGATTTGTTTCATTTAGTGAAACAGGGCTTAACCCTCCCACTGTCTTCATGGGTGACCCCGCGAGGAAAGTTGACCATTGAACAGGATTGATGGTTTATCCCTTGAGGTCCATGTGGCAGGGGTGAGGTGGTGCTCACTCCTCACCAATCCTGTTCAATGGTCAACTTTCCTGGCGGGGTCACCCATGAAGACAGTGGGAGGGCTAAAGCAGTGAGAGATGCATTAAGTGAAAGACAGACAGTATTTTTTGGATGTGTAAATAGCTCAATTAGTCTAAAGTCAAATAATGTTTTTTTCACATTTCATTTGTTTTTGGAAAGTTTAGACATTGGAAAGTTAGAGGCATTATCACTCTGAGCTGATCATTAAAATCATCCAAGACTATTAGAACAAATAAAACAAAATAAAACACAAATAAATGTTTGAAAAGCTATTTCAAATAAGGTTCAGTTTTAGGCTGCCTGGTAAAATGATAAATGGCCTGTATTTATATATCAGGTTCCAGAGTCCTACAACCCCCCAAGACACTTTACAACTAACTAATCATTAGTTCATGCATACACCCATTCACATGGTGGTGATGATGAGCTACA
This sequence comes from Nothobranchius furzeri, assembly GCF_043380555.1. NCBI lineage: Eukaryota > Metazoa > Chordata > Actinopteri > Cyprinodontiformes > Nothobranchiidae > Nothobranchius > Nothobranchius furzeri. Next base: position 55,416,942 of record NC_091743.1, on the reverse strand, counting down.
TTGTAGCCACTGAGAGGAGAGGCTACACCACACAGGCACCACTGATCCTACCAACCACCACCAGCAGGCAGGGAGGGTGAAGATGCAACAGACGGAGCAGGGCACAAACCTGCAACTTGGTAAATCAAGGATATTTTGTCTTTAATCCTACATGATAAATCCAACCTTTCCAATGTCCATCAAATGCATGGAAGACCCTGGGGGTGGGCTTGTTGACACTTGCTAAGCAAAGTGACATGTTCAATCTGTCTTTATTGCAGTCTCTAATAAGCAGCATCTCTTTAGCTGGCGAATGGTGTCCTTGGAGAATTGGAGCTAGTGTTAGCGCTACATTAGAATCTTTTTTTTATCTTGTTCAGAACGCAGATGTTCATTCCCTGAAAACAGCTTTTGTTCAGCAAAATATCCCTTATTCAAAGTTTCCAGGGAGCTTTGGTGGAGAGGCTGTTTACTTTTAGTCTTAACAAGCTGTCTGACCGTGCAAACATTATAATCATGCAAACCTCGTGACTCAGTCTGGCTGTGGCTCTTTTACATCCTCCTCCTCTGCAGATTCCTAATTCATTAATGACACTGCACATTTTCTACGTATTGATGTGAATGTGAAGTGTGGTGCATTTCTAGGCTCTTTGTCAAAATGCAGGCAGCATTAAAACACACAGCTGTGCTAAAAAAAGAGGGATGGGAAGGGGAATGGAAAACAAACATCATCTGACAAGTTTGTGGCACATTTGGTTCAGATGGTGTGATTCCCTCTGGATCTGTGAGTGGTGGAGAGAGGAGAGGAGGTGTGGGCTAGGAGGGCAGAGACGGAGAGGACTCGGAGCAATTGTTCCTCCATGTGGAAAGGTGAGAAAAAGAAACGTGCGAAAGAGCTCACCAGGATGAGACGGTTGCTGAAGTGAAAGATGCAAAGAGAGGGAAAAGAAAAGAAAGGGGAGCTCAAACAGGAGAGGTAGTAAAAACAAAGGCCGGGATGTAAAGATTTTAGATGTAGTACCACCGCTGCAGATGTTGCTGTAAATATCATTAGTGAACATCATCAAAGGACTTGTGAATTTGACGTTTTTCTTCATCATATGCCATTCGCATTTCAAGGCAAACAGTAAAACAAAACAAGCAGCCAAATTAGCAGTTTTAACACGAGGCCTCTGAGCTGCCGATCAGATAGCAGGATCTGCTCTGCATTCCTGTCGAGATTTGTTCGTCCATGTTTATGGAGTTAATAAAACCTCACAAGCAGAAGTCTATGTGCTCACGTATGAGAAAGCATTCAATGTGGGGCACTCTGAAACTGCACTATAGACTCACAGCATCCCATTAGGCTTCTCTTCTTATTGTTCTGATCTGTCGATTGTGTTAACTGGCCTTATTATTTTTTTTACTGTTTTAATGTTTAGCATCTACTTTTAGATTTAATCTGCATCGAGTGACTAGCTGTATTTACATGTAATTGCCTTGTTATTTAGCAGTAGCTCACGTGTTCCACTTTCATCACTAGGTTGTATCACATTATCCTGTTCAGTGCCTTTGGGTTGTCATGATTGCCGGCGGGAGGGAAGGTGCTCTATAAATAAAACAAATGAATGAAAGTTAAAATTTGATACATGATGTATGTTCGCCAGCAACAATTTGCTTGTATTATTTAGCCCTGCAAGTTGTGTCTACAAAACGTTCACTCTTTCTTTCATTCAACCTTTCTGACTCCAGAACTTAACTTCTTTCTCAGCACAACAAAAGTTTCCATTCCATTAACTGAAGCACAAAAGTTTTACAATTTCACTACTTTTATGAAATGATTGAGAACATTTAGGTGCATCAGTCACTAAACTGAGAAACCCAGTTTGTTAATTTCAGAATGTCCTACAGTTTACACCATACTGATGTAATGTCCAGTTATGGTCAGTTTTAAGTACAGTTTGACCCTTCAATATCTGGTTGACATGGAGACAACCGTCTGCATGTGTTTCCTTTAATCTGCCAGATCCTGCATCCCATCAGCTGGAGCTCAGAGTCTTTCTGCAGCTCTGAACACGTGATAACGTATTGTCAACAATCATGTTCCCTCCTCAAGACCCAAGCTTTCCTTATCGTTCTACAGGATTCTTCATGCCTATTAATAAAGTGAACACTCAGCTTGGATTAGTTGCTTAATCAATGAATGAACTCTTAAATATAATGTGAACATTTAAACTTTAGGTTAATTAATCATTAAAGAATAATTTGGTTGATGAACAAATGTTATATGAACACTAAATGAAATGTTTGATTAATCTGTGAAATGAATTTATATATGGATCAGTAATGTTTTGATATGAACCAAAACCTCTCTAACCCATCAAAGCTTTTGACACTTCATCAAAATCTTTTTGCACCTGCGAAGCTGATACAGCAAACGGTTACTGCAGAACAAGCTGATATTGTTTCGACTCCTTACGAGTCCGAGATGCGCGGTTCCATCCGTCTGTCGTGACCCGAGACATCTCTGGACTGGAGAAGTCTGTGCTGTGGTCAATCTACTGGACCTGGGTGCCAAAGATCATCAGACCTCTCTCATCTTCGGATCCACAAAGAGGGTCTCCGAGAACGGGTGAAGTAGACACACAGATAGCATCTGATGTCTTTTGATAATAATCAACTTCTTAGCTTAACGCAAATCAAATTCTTTTACACCCAGAACCCAGCTTTCCTAGATAAGGAAGTTCTGATAACATCACATTCACACATAGGCACCATACACTACACCTACTTCATCTAGATTCATCCATCACAGTAAATGTAGTGAACTTGTCATGTTTTAATTGTTTGGAAAATAAATTCTTACTTTTACAAACTTGACTTTCATGAATCAAAACGAAGTGTTTGCAATCCCTGAGTAATCAAAGAATCCTAGAATCTTCTGATTAAACATACAAAGACCAAGCAGGTTGATGTTCTATATTTATATAGAGCATCACAACTTATTGGTCATATGTAGAGGTAATACATTGAGCTCTTAAAGCATAGTATAGCATAGTATAGCATAGTATAGTATAGTATAGTATAGTATAGCATAGCATGGCATAGCATAGCATAGTGTAGTACTAAATAGTATTGTATTCTTGCTAATTGGAAAACACATTGAATTGCCTCTGTGTTTGAAATGTATTAAATAAATAAAGCTGCCTTGCCAGTACAGTACAGTACAGTATAGTATAGGGATAGAGTATAGTATACTTATAGTATAGTATAGTGCACTTCAGTACAGTATGGTTTAGTATAAATTAGTATAGTACAGTATAGTACTGTATATTATATTATAATAGTATAATATAGTATAGTATAGAATAGTATAGTATAGTGCAATTCAGTACAGTATAGTTTTATAGTATATTATAGTATAGTGCAATACAGTACAGTATGGTTTAGTATAGTATGATGTAGTATGTACAGTATAGTACTGTATATTATCGTATTGTATAGTACAGTACAGTACAGTAAAGTCAATACGGTTTATTATAGTATAGTATAGTGCAATACAGTACAGTATGGTTTAGTGCAGTACAGTATAATATGATGTAGTATGTACAATATTGTACTGTATATTATACTATTGTATAGTACAGTACAGTTAAGTTCAGTACAGTATATTATACTATAATAAATTATACTTAAAATATTATAGTATAGTATAGTATAGTATAGTATAGTATAGTATAGTATAGTATAGTATAGTATATGTATTGGCCGTATATCCTGTGGTGTCTAATGAGTTTGGTCCAATCATTAAACCCTGAGGAACTCCAGCAATATCAAAGGTTCAAGTGCAGAGCCAAATTTCAATAGAATCTTTGCTTCTTTGCATTTCCCCACAAAAAAGACAAAGTTATTCTATTTCTTAATTTGAATGAATGAAAAATACTGAATTTGCAGTTAGATGCCTAAAAAAAGCATCTAGGCTCCTATAACACAATTTCTAGACAACTATTATCTGAAAACCTGGCACTTAGCAGATGATCAAAAATGATTGATGCATCTCTGAGTTCTTCAGAATTCTTTCAAGCTTCAAAAAGATAACTTTCAGAAGCAGTTTTTCTGAAGTTTTAATTTTTTTTATGCCTGACGTTTTTTCTTTTGTCCTTCATCTCTCCACATTTCTCACTTTGTAAGCACACAAGCTGCACATTATGCAGTTATAGTCCAAAGACACAAAGACTGAATAGAAAATATAGAGAACAACGAAACAAAACAAAAAAGAATCAAAACGCCAAAGAAAATCTTTCAAGGACCTTTGCAGAACCAGACGAACAATTGATCTAGGTCACTTTAAGACATTAGAATACAATCAAAACCTTTTCATTAGTACTCTATAAAAGGCTCACTCTCCTCCTACTGTCTATGAGACAAAACAAAAACACTGTGTGTGTGTGTGTGTGTGTGTGTTTGTGCTTGTGCTTGTGTTCCTCAAAGACAATTTGTTGTGTCTGCTGGCCAGAGTTGATGCTCCCAGCAGTGGCATATCAGGCCATAATGAAAGCTCATTGCCCGTAGTTTGTCAGTGTGGACAAACTCTCCCGTTTCCCTGCTGCACACATCTACACAAATACACACAAACACTTAAGAGGGTGAATCAGTCCAACTTTCCTCCTGTGTCTCACACACACACACACACACACACACACACACACACACACACACACACACACACACACACACACACACACACACACACACACACACACACACACACACACACACACACACACACACACACACACACACACACACACACACACACACACACACAGAGCCCCTGCCAGGTTATATTGAGGGACAGAGTGTTCTGAGTTACTGCACAGTGCAGCCACTCTCCACAGCAGCACCGTGCAGAGCCCACAAAGCATGATGGATGGCCTATCATCATTTACCTCTTTGGTGACTTTTCAATGCTGTCACACCCTGCTAAGCACATGCAAGAAAGGTGAGACACACCAACACAGACAAATGGGCAAAGGCAGAGCGTAATGATGAAAACAAACAAACAAAAAGGCAATGCAGATGAAATTATGCTAAAAGGAGCATAAGGGAGAGTGACAGAAGGGCAGAGGAAGAGTAGAAGAGGAAATGCAGAGAAGGGGATGAGGGATCATCTTTGATGTTTGCACACAAACACTTGCACACCTACACACAACTGCACACTATCACAAAAGAACTGAACCATTCCCTGTCCCCTCTCTCCTTTGATGACACCCCCCCCCCCCTCCCACCCACACACACAGAGGCTGTATTTAGAGCATGCAAAATCTACTGTCTCCTCCACTCTGTGCCACAGCAGAGGGAGCAGGGGAGAAAAAGAGAGGCAAAGGCAAAGACATGAAGAGAAAGAATCAACACCAGATGCAGCAAAATGACACAGTGATAGTTTACATGTCAAAGTGGCTGAAACATCAAATGTGGAAACAAGACAAAAGAAAGGCTGCAACAGTAAATAACTTTCACTAGAGTGATTGCAGCCAGAGGGGGCACGAGGCCTGAGCTCGGGTAAAAACACTAAAGCACCCTTCTGTGCTTTCAGATGAGAGCGATTATGAGCTCCAGTGCTTTTCTAACCCTTTAAACTTGAAACAGTCCTTCTGTGTTGTATGTATGTCTCAGCCATGTAGGGCAAACATAGTTATTTACAAGGACTATAGAACATGAGAGCTAAAGGAATAACATTTAGAATTTAGAACAGTGGTGCAGTTTCATTGTATGGATCAAGTCCTAAAACATCTGAAAGCTTTGGTTTTCTCAGAAACCCATCAAATTCACCAAAAAGAGTTACATGGAAATGAAGGGAAGTGGTGCTTCTATGTATATTACTCCAAATAAGGCAAACACAAGTAACGATCAGAAGTTAAAAACAAAACATTGAGAAGGTGCAAACATCCAGGAATAACCAACTTCATTGGTCAATATTGGCATCAAAAATGTAATTTTTGTAATGAAAGAACTTCAGCAAACACATATTGTACATCAAGCTCTTCAGCTACTTCTCTCACTCAAAATGTTAAAATATGATAGATTTGAGCAGGGGCATGGCTGTGGGTGGGCCTTGGAAGGCAAAGGCCCACTCACTGTGTACCAGGGCTCACCCAATCAAATGGCTTCCTTAAAGAAGCATATTTTTATTTGTTTTATTTTTAAGGAATGTGCTTTCAGGTTGTAAAATGAAATGAAACAGAATAAAGTTGAAAAAAGTAGTATCTCTGACATACATAGACATATTTGTTGAAGCAAAAGTGAATTTTACAAATAAACTTATTTTTTACGGCATTTATTTGGTCCACACATTTTTGTTAGGCCCCACAGAAAAGCAGTTTCTGGCTATGCTGCTGAATCCGAGGTAGTATTTAACCCTTGCAGGCTCAAAATAAGTTTTGATAAAAGGATAAACAACTAAGTCCTTCAGGGGTACTTCTGAGTTAAAAAATGCTCATGAAATACGTATGTGGAGTAACCAGGTTGGTAGGTTTTAACGTTGCAAATCTGCAACACCTGCCTCCAGAGGGTTAAGATATTTGTCTTTGTTTGGCATGACTGGCCTAACCTAAATCTTCTGGAGGGAAGAGGGTTGGAACCCCAAATTTGGTGTGCCTCTGTCCTTGGTGAGGATTCTGGGAAACAGAAGATGGTGCTGACCGTGGTCCTGAACTCCCGCTCCTCGGGCAAAGATGCAGCAGTTTTTTAAAGTGTAAGTAAGCATGTCAGGAAATACGTAATGTTAGTTCCTTAACAGAGATTAATTTTCCTTTTATTGTGGTGTGTGTGTGTGTGTTGGGGGTGGGGGGGTGGGGTGGGGGGGCTGTTGTTGTTGATAAGTATTGACAGAAAATCAAGAGTTACACCACACTGTGTATCAGATATTGGTAAAAAAAGCCATGGCTATAAACTGTTCTTCCTCAATGCACAAAAATAGAAAATATACATGATATGTTTTATATAACAGTTTTTTTAGAATAAGAAGAATAATAACTTACGATGTGTTTTATTATATATATAATAAAAGTAAAATTTACACTGGTGCTATACCTGTATGCGTCACTGATAACAATACTGCTACATCTTTCATTTATATGGTGGTTTACAGTCATACAGACAAGAACTGAAGCTATTTTTGATGTTTAGTAAAAGAATCTTTATGGTTTTCCACAAAGCACTGAAAGATAAAATCTCCATCAGTGACCCTTAGACAAACAGCAATGATAGAGGTGTGTGTGTGTGTGTGTGTGTGTGTGTGTGTGTGTGTGTGTGTGTGTGTGTGTGTGTGTGTGTGTGTGTGTGGTGTCTTTGTGGATGGTGTCTATTGATCGTCACCCAGCACAAATCACCACAACTTTAGCAAATTGCTATTGAGAAGTGACCTGTAATGCAATTACTGACCAATCCGGGGTCTTGGCTGCCATCAATTATTAAAAGCTGCCCGAGGGGAGCTGCGCTGTCCCGTCTGAGCCGGAGCATTGTGCCATTATCACATCCAGCTTACCAGCTGCTTCAGCGAGCTATGGAATAAGATTTCCGAGTGGCGCTCCTCGCTGTGTCGAACATATCAGATGATGTGGGTCAAACAAAGGAATTACAACCGTTGTATCAAATATTCCAGCACTTACTGGCGAACAGGTGTCGAAGGTCAGAAAATAAAGTGGATTTTATTTTGTTAGACTTTGCAAGAAGTACGAGGAATTTATTTTTAACTTTATAAAGCAACATTAATATTGCAGCCTTGCTCACAAACATGTCCTAGTTTTACAAAATGTTTAAAATCTGCTTCATCTCACTGATTCCTAATCCGTTTCTTTCTTATTTTCTCACTTTTCCGTAAAGTTGACTCCTCTCAAATGTTCTATATGTTCTTTGGATAATGCTTGCCTCAAGGTTATGATGAAAGAATAGGGAGATGGTAACAGTATAGTGTCATCTCTTTCAAGTAGCATAGCAATTATTCTCCTGATTAAAAGTCCTGTTTTGGTTTGTTATTACATACTTTCAGCGATCTTTGTTCAATGCTTTATCTTGTTCAGTTGCACAGAAGCTTTTTAAAACACTGTTTTGTTGAAGCTCAAAAGTCTTTTTTGCCTTTTATTGAACGGCTTCACTCGGGAATTTTTCCAAAGCCATTCTCAGAAAAGAGTCATGACCAATGTTCACTGCCTCCATGAAGTATTTTAAAGAGGCTTTTGAATTAAATAAAAGAGCTTTAAGACAACTTTTTCTCAGTAACCTTTAATTTCATAACAGCGGTGGGCTGTCTTTGAAATCTTGGAGACCATTGATTAAGAGAAAGAACTTGTAAAGTGCGAGATGCAGAGTATACTGGGCTCCTTGCTGTTCAGTAAAAGCTGTAAGAGCCCTGTAAAGCCTCGGGGAAAAATGAGATCATTGAATGAAAATGTTCTCTGCTGTTTCAAAGCATCTGCCCTGTCCCACACTGACAACCGAGGAAGAGACCCGGGAGTAAGTACAGACATCCTGAGCCCCGCTAATGCTCCACAGAAAGATACGATATGCTCCCGCAAGCCATAAAACAACCTTTTATTAGATAAATTATGCTGTAAGTGTGACTGATTTATTGCATTTTATTGTTTCCAGCACTCTTTTCCTTGTACTTCAGCATTTAATGTGCATGGTAAATAATCTGAATGGGATGCAATAAAAAAATAAAATCTGACAACGCTGCACTTACTGTTGTGGAAAAACACACTCCAGTGCATGTCTGTTGGGTCGAAGAAACTAAAAACGACAAATAGATATAAAAGTGTGACATTAAAATATTCTGAGAAGACGAGAAACTCTGAGAACGGGATGTTCTAAGGGAAGCTGGAGTCAGGCAAACACAATGCAGGACCAGCAGGAGGTAAAACTGTGACAATGGCAGAATGACTATCAAAACCAGCTTATGGAGATGCTTAACGTTGTGAACTGTGCTTCTGTCTCCCCGGCGACAGCCCTATAGCTTCTGTATTAGTGAGGATGTGAAGTGCTTTGGAGGTATATGAAACAACTCCAGTCATGTAACAATCAGATTTATCTGCACATGGTCAACTATTTACACTTTACCAAAAGGTGTCTGAAAAATAAAAAGCAGAGAGGTTCATGCTAGAGGGAAATTTGGGAGAACTGGAACAGATTTCAGGAGTCATGCTCTCCCTTTTTAAATGAGATTAACATTAAAAACTAGGTTATCACCATGACACCGGATGCTCTGCAGTTGGGCTCAGTTTTAAAAGGTGTGTAATTTCACATATGGATCATCAATCTATTGACCCAGCGGGTAGCGTGCGTGTGCCACTTCTAAAATTAGTTGGCTTATTGGACTATAGTGAACTGCTGCCTCAAGGCAGATGAATAGTTCTCATTTGTACAATCTGCTCAAACTCCAATTGGCAATGGGAGGTTGTAACATCAGGCCTGGAGCCTAATGATAATGGGAGCATTCAGACTTTATACGACAAGGGATGGTGTGTAGGCTTGTAATGATGTTACAATTACAGCACCATTCATGTTTTAAACTTTGCAGGGGTTTAACCAAAGCTGTCATATGCATGCTCCAAAATAATGAGTGCATCTAACAACTTAAACACGATTACTGAAAATCCATTTCCAACATTTCCTGTTTCGTAAAGTGGATTTTCCTTTATATTTGCACCAAGGCCCGTAATGTGTTTATTTCTTCTTCCACCTGTTTAATGTCTTATAAAGATGTGAAGCTTCAAACTCATAAAGATATGATGCGTCCATGTTGGGAGTTGTTCAGCATGGTTGTGTTTCAGAGGGTGAGCTGCAGGAATTGTTTAAGCTTTCATGCTTGAATAATGAAAACCATAGTCAGGATGTTTTATTCTACAACAGGTTTGTTCATGTTTAGGAATGGTTTTTTTTCTTTTCTTCAGATTTGTTCAACACACACTTTGACTTTGACATAAATGTGCAAAAGTCTGTTTATGTCAGTAAATGTCTAAGTGTATTCAGCTCAGACTGAGAGACCATCTAAAGGCTCAGGTCTGTCTGCAGGTGTTTTGGATTCATTAGCTGATTAGTGTGACACTTTGAGTCTAAAATATTGAACATTTTCACAATATTCTAATAGTCTGGGATTTTAAATGTGGGGTTTTCATGAGCTATGAGCCATTCACATCAAAATTAAAACAAATAAAGACTTAAGATATCTGGGTTTGTATGTAATGAGTCTGTCTCATAAATTTGTTTCATCTTTAAAGCAGCTCTCCAGAGTTTTCTCCTTTCAGAAATCATGTATGATTTTTTCAGAAATCTGTAAAAGTGATTATCTTATCATGTACTGCGTCTTTTTTTCTTCTTGCTAAGCACGCCCCCCACCCCGCAGAGCTCCGTGCAATAGGAAATTGAGCGCTGACCAGAACTAACCAATAGCGTTAGATTACCGCATAGATGATTCAAATTTAAGGAATACCTCGACTGATGCAGAGTGGATGAACTTTTCACAGACAAGTAAGTCTTTAAAATAGAAGAAGATGAAAAAGATGAAGAAAATTTCTTTTCTATAGCGCCTCTCAAAATAAAAATCATGAGGCGCTTCACAAAAACAAAAAATGTATAAATATAAAAAAGAATTTAGAAAATGATTTAAAATGTATTAAAATGAGCAAAAAATAGACAATTGTGATTAAAAAATGTGAAGAAGGAGAGAAAGTGAATAAGAAAGAGGGAAATCAGTGGATCCTGAGGAAGGTGAAATATGTAGGGAGAGCAGAACAAGGAGAGGGTGATGAAGGTCACACAAAAGCCAGCCTGAACAAGTGAGTCTTCAGCTGCTTTTTAAAGAAGTCTACTGAGTCCACTGATCTCAGGCTCAGGGGGAGAGACTTCCAGAGTCTGGGGGCCACAGTCATGGACGTAATTTTGGGGTGGGGGGGTGGGGGGGGGGGGGGGGGGACATGTTCCCCCCACTTTTTCCAAAGTCAATGTTTGACCCTTGCACTTTGCTATATTAAATTGACATTGGTTGAGCTCTAGGACAGAGTGGAAAACAACCGTTTGTGTTGAAGCCTGTTTCCCATTAGAACATACTGTAAAGATACCCCCCCCCCCCATGCCCCCCCCCCACTTCTAAAGTGAAAATTACATCCATGGCCACAGCAGCAAATGGTCTGTCACCTTTGGTCTTTAGCCTGGTGCTGCACAACCAGTAGGCTTTGATCACTGGACCTCAGGGACCTGCTGGGGGTGTAGGGACTAAGAAGATCACCAATGTAAGATGGTGCTTGTCCATGTAAGGCCCTATAGACCAGAACTAGGATCTTGAAATTAACCCTGAAGTTGACTGGCAGCCAGTGAAGCTGGAGGAGAAGCGGGGTGATGTGGGTATATTTGGAGGACTTGGTCAGAAGCCGAGCACAGGCATTCTGAACCACCTGTAGATGGTTCAGGGAGGTTCTGCTCAGACACGTGAAAAGAGAGTTACAGTAGTCTAAGCGTGAGGAGATGAAGGTGTGGAGAACTGTCTCAAGTTCAGAGCGAGACAGAATGGGACTCAGCTTAGCAATGTTCCTGAGATGGAAGAAGGAAGAGCAAACAAGAGAACGGGCATGAGAATCCAGGGTGAGAGCTGGGTCAAAGGTTTGGTGTGAGTAGCAAGCTGACCAAGACAGTCTCTGACTTTGGGAACCAGCTTGTCTGGGGCACAGATGAGGATCTCAGTCTTATCTTCATTCAGCTGTAGAAAGCTCCCAGCCATCCAGGTTTTGATAGAGTCTAAGCAGGTGTGTAACAGCTGCAGCTTAGACATCTCATGGGGCTTAAAGGAGATGTACAGTTGGATGTCATCTGCATACAGATGGTAGGAGATTCCTTTGAAGGAGCTCAGGACGTGCTGAAAAGGAAGCAGAGGCCCCCAGCACAGAACCTTGTGGGACACCATGTGTAAGAGAGGTTGTGGAGGACCAAAACTTGGAGACGGCCACAGAAAAGGAACGCTCAGAAAGATAAGAGGAAAACCACTCCAGAGCAGTTCCTGATAGGCCTACACAGACTCTCAGCCTCTCCAGTAGCAGGTGATGGCCAACAGTGTCAAAGGCTGCAGTCAGGTCCAGCAGGTCCAGAACAGAACATTCTCCTGCATCACTGTGAGTCAGAAGGTCATTAGATACCCTAAGAAGAGCTGTTTCAGTAGAATGAGCTCGGTACCACTTTACAATAAGGCTCCCTTATAAATGGCTAATAAATGGTTTATAAATGTATTATTAATCAATCTATAATGCCTTATATATGACTAATTAATGTTTATTATGCATTAATTAAGGGTGAGAAAGAGACTAAACCTACTAGTTTTTTGCCAAATAGTGAACCAAATCTGTTGACTTATGTACTTTATCTAGACTTCATATATTAAACATTTCAAACTAAGAACCTATCTTTTAAGCACTATTAGCATTTGTAAACACAGTTTTGGGCAAATAATTAATGTACCTTATAACTGCATTATAAATACTTACAATGATTAAAGGGAGCGCTATTGTAAAGTGTAAAACATGTCTTTATTTATTAATGATTAATTAACATTTATAAATACAAACTCGAGCCTTCTTATAAAGTGTAAAACATGTCTTTATTTATTAATGATTAATAAACATTTATTAATACAAACTGGAGCCTTATTGTAAAGTGTAAAACATGTCTTTATTTATTAATGATTAATAAACATTTATAAATACAAAAGGGAGCCTTATTATAAAGTGCAAAGCATGTTTTTATTTATTAATGATTAATAAACATTTGTAAATACAAACTGGAGCCTTATTGTAAAGTGTAAAACATGTTTTTATTTATTAATGATTAATAAACATTTATAAATACAAACTGGAGCCTTATTGTAAAGTATAAAACATATCTTTATTTATTAATGACTAATAAACATTTACAAATACCAAAAATTAGTCTTAAATGTTTAAATTTGTTAAACTTCAGAGTTACACTAAATGCTTAAAATATTTGTACAAACTATGTTAACTACTGTCAAAAATTGTCATGTATTGTAAGTGTAGCACATTTAACATCCAAACTCATCAAACACACCAAATACCCCCTCCCTAAAAAAAACTGTTGTAGAAGAGATTCAGGTTAAACTGGGAATGATTTCCATATGTCCTTGAATAAGCGTCCCAGTGGTCCATCAGGATGTTTTGAACCAAGCCAAGATGACCATTCGAGAACTTTAAGATGTTCCTCCAACAACATCTCTGTACGATTTCCTCTTAGTCTGCGAATATGTCCTTTAATTTTCATCCAAGCTCTTTCAATATGTTGTGTATGACTGCCCGAGTGAGGATCAACAAACCACCTGCTGTGATTTACTGTGTAATGTTTGTACCCCATGTTTGTCAAGACATTCTTGTAGGCTCTCCACTCATCACTGATAATGGCACTACCCGACTTAACATGCTGTCTGATCAGAGGAACAAGGTGACGCCTTGTTCGTTTCTCTACAAGTTTTAACACGAGCCTTCGCCTTTTGTCTTTCACTCCCATCAGTCCAAAGACCCATTTCTTTCTTTTCCAAGCATTTCCGAAGCGTCCACGTGCATACTGAAAATAAAAAAAGATTAAGGTTAAACTGAATATTTACAAAGTATATTCTTAAATGCAGTTTGCATCTTAACATTTTAATTGTATTGCTGTTATTAAAGTAAATTGTATTTTAACTTTATTAACAGCATGACAAAGATGTTGAATAAAAAAGCTGTTTTCTGTCATTCATTTCCTTTATGGATTAATTGACTACTTTTACAAACTTTAATTTAGTTAAATTCTGACTCAAGTGATTCAAATCATCATAGTAATTGATATAATAATATGTTTATTAACAGATTGTTTTTGTTTGGTTGTAACAGTTTTACTATATTGATTCTTAAATGTAATGGTAAAAACTTAAAACTTATATGTTTAGGGGACATGTTCAGATCTGGACTGATAATAACAAAGGGGTCTGAGAGTTTACAACCTTTCGCTGATGACGGAGACAGCTTTCATCCATAACCACAAATTCTTTGTGACCACCAAGACAGTGCCCTTTATTTACTCCGTGTCTTTCCATTGCACTGATGCAGACTTGTCGAATACGCTTTGCCATGGCACTTAATGTTTTGGAGCTGCCAGCCACATCATCATCAATCATATCTATCTGCCTGAGCCTGAGCCCTTGTGAAAATCTGCGACAGAAATGAAAACCAATCAAAACTCACTGAGGCCCTATTATTAACTGCTATTCCTGTTGACATTCATACACACAGGCTACCTGTAGATGAACTTCATCCAACTGAAAAGAGAAGATTTTGATTTCTCAAAGAGGGAGCCAGTTCTAATTGTTCTGGAGACTTTTCTATGACTTGCTCTTTTGCAGCACCTGAGAACAAACCAAAAAGTGAGGTAAATAAATGAACCTATAAACATTATCACAAAATTATATTAAAAAATAAATAAATATTGAGATAAAGTTAGCACTGTGTCTTGCTTTTAAAATTTGAAGGGCTGTTGCTCTATCCCCGACCTTCCTGAATGAGCCGAAAGCCACGCCTCCTAACGTGCACATGCAGGGAAAGCCGAGTCAAGTGAGAGAACATCTGAAATGCAGTGCTATTGGCCAATGTGGTAGGCTTGCAGAAATTATTAGTTTAGCTGTAAAGCCAGGGGAGGGACTTAGGAGAAAAATAAAATATGAAAGATCACACTTTTTCTCATAGAACAAGGTCAGATGGTCAAAATTATTTTAACAATTCCAACTTACGTACCCTGCCTTTAATATCAGAATGTGATGTTAAATGTTCTACATTATCATGCATTCATACCACATAAATTGGTCTTTCTTCACCACAGATATCATTTTCATCTTATGGTGGCAAACAGGGCATCTCAGCTTCTTCTTTAGAAGGTGTTTCTTTTGCAGCCATTTAATCAGCCTCAGAGTCTTCTTTTTAGTTTGTTTTCCCTCTGTATGAGTGCGCAACTTCATCCCAAGAGGCATTCTAGTAGGAAAAATTATAGATTTATTTAATTATATTATTACATTGAAATACTGGTATCTTCAGAATGTCATAGGTAAAAAAAGGTCACTGATATAGCAACAGATCAAGTCTTTGTATAATTCTCGAAGCATTCTTTGAAAAGTCAAGGAAAAATGTAAAACCATTAATTTGACCAAAAAATTCAACACACAAAAAAAAATCAAGATATAAACATTTCTAGTTCCAGTTTATTTTACTTACTTAAAAAACACAGCACATACAGTTACAAACTGTATTGCCTCTGCAATCTATTTGTGTTGTTTTTTTTCTTTTTACAATACACAGCTCAACAGGAAGTAACACTTCCTAAATAAAAACCTGAATTTATAATTATGTTGACTTACTAAGATTGACCAAAAAAAGAAAGATAAATGGGTTTTTAATAAATATGTTAATTATCATTATTTATGACTACTCTTCCCTGCAAGCGAACTTGTAAATGCTGATAATTTTCAAAGAAAAATGTAAAAATGGCTAACACAACAGGAACAAGAATATTTAGTTAAGTTAATACAAAACATGCTACATTTACACAAAACATTTTCATTCTTAAAAATGATTTTTCTTCATCAGCTAAAGTAATATTTAAAAGTGACTTATAATTAAAAGAACAACCCTGCATACAAAAAATAAAACAATTTGCTCACCTCTTATAGTGCATTGGACTCAGTTATGAAGCGTTTCCCGCTGGATTTTTAGGTTGCATATGAAAACTAGCCATCGTCGCGCCAAAGGGAATAAAACGAAAATTAGCCATACAGAGATGAGCTTAGTGCAAACATCCAATCACAGTGAATCTTAATACGGAAGTCCCTCCCATCGGTGTGCGTCGGAGCTGAGGTGGATCCACCAGTCAAACCGACACGGACTGACGCTAGCTAGCTACGGCAGCGCCATGGATGGACCTGAAGAGAAAGATTCCTGTTCCACTGCGACACCTGCGGTCAGCACGCGTTCAAAGAAAAACAAAAAGCAGCGACTGGATAACGTTAACACTAAACCAACGCTGTCAACAGAGAAACGTGATGGTGAGGAATGTTTTAATGCTAACAATGAACCATTTGGCTGCTACAGTGCCTAGCTATCTCTGGTACTATTAATTATTACGAAAGTGAAACCTCACAAAGTTTTATATTTTTTAATAGTTAGTAAATGTATATACATTTATATCATTATGAATAACCCCAGTGTGGTAACATGGAGGAATAATTTATTTTGTTCTGGAAGTGTCTGCTCTACAACAGGTGTTTGTCTCAGAACTTTTTTTTACATTTGTATTGTTACCATTTAAAGTAGATATTTTTGTTTCTGCTGTCATTTAGTTTGCCTAGTTTAGATTAGAGATTCTGCTACTGTTGTTAATGTGTGTCTAAATTTTGTTTTTTTTAGATACTTCTTCTGGCCTTGCCCCTACTGCAACTTTGCTTCTTAATAAGGAGAGACAGGAAGTTGCTTTTCTTAAGGAGAAGCTGGAGTGGCAAAAGATGAGAATTGAAGAACTGGAAGGAGAGAGGGATTTCCTCCGAAGTCAGCTATCATCTCTGTCAAGTATGACATTAAACTAGTTTCATAAACATTGTTTAATTTTAGATTATTGTGATAAAAATCAGATAATTTATAAATATACATGAAGATCCCTTATTGTCACTGTGTTGATAAAAAAATAGTTACTCTTTGGTGTTATGCCAGTTAACTCTTAAAAATAACTTGTTCTAATTGGGTTTAAACCTATTGATTAATTAATTGGCATGTATTATGCCATTACCTATTATCTGTTTATTATCTGTTTTCTTACAGTTGTCTGTGCTCTCACGAATAAATACATTTTCATTTACATACTTTAATAATTAATTTAAAATACACATTTCAACATCAAAGTGTTCATTTAGATGGTTTGTAGTTGTGCCACTTTATCTCTTAGTACCAGCAACTTAGTTTTCCCCTTTTTCTCCTTTAAACACCACGGTAATAGGTAATTACTGCCAATTATTGACATTTAATGTTGTATTGGACAACAACACTCAGTCATTATACTGTTTTATTATTCTATAGTCTACAAAAATTAGATTTGCCCAGCCACATGTATATTATTTCACTCAGAAGGGTGCATCATTCTCATTCTGTCAAAGCACATAAGCTGACAAAATCATCCATTGTGTAATGAAATGAAATTGGCAGCTACTTTGCATGTTTGTTTCACTCTGTGTTACCTGATATGTGTTAAAAAAATTCTAAATTCATTCATTTTTTTCTGCAGCGCAACCTAAAGACGAACCATTAAATGATACGTTTATCAACAATCCTTCTGAAAACTTGGATTCATCCTCCACATCTTCATCTGCATCATCTGAGTGGTCATCCTCATCCTCATCTTCACCCCCAAAGAAGCAAAAGCGCAAATTCAAAAACAAGCATTCAAAAGCCAAGAAATACAAGAAGGAGGAAAAGAAGTTCCGGCAGCGTGGTGAGCAAAATACTTATATTCAGAAGATATGTAGCCTGGCCTGCCAGACTCCTCCTCTGTTGAATTCTGCACAGAGAAAGAGTCTGGTAACTCTCCTATGTAAATAACCCCACCCAAATGAAAATGCTAACCAAACCAATCATCACTGAGCAGCGTATGTCACACACACAGTGAAGCTCAAATTCTCATAAACAATTATGTCTGAAGCGGAGTTCACCGTGGCTCTTTCCTCTGTTGTAAATGACTTGGACATGTCTTTGAAACCACAACAAGAACCGCTAAAAATCTTTCTTCTAAAGAAAGATGTTTGCGCCATTACCAGGCTCCATTTTTTACTACAGCTAAAAAACTACTGCGTCACATGGTACAGTTGGCATTTCCACTTTTTTTTTTTTTTTTTTGATTGGTCATTTTTGAGCTGGCTAATCCCGCCCCTCATGTGCCTCTCTGCCTGTGAGTTACCAGACTCTCTGTGCAGAAGTCTAGTCTGGCAGGCCAGGCTAGAAGATATGTTCTTTGGAGATAAAATTACCATTTAAATATTTTCTTCAAACTACATTGTATTTGACACCAAACTTGAATATAAGGTTTGGACTGATGCGCATTTTTAGAAATGCATACACACACACACACTCACACACACACGTATATGCATGTGTGTGTGTAAATTATAGTAACAGATTGTATTGTGTGCCATGAGCATTTGTTTCTAACAGTTTTCTTTGTTTTAATTTGATTCTCAGTCCGAACACCAAGTGAGATTGTGCAGAGATACAAGTCCCTCCTCAAGACATTTCCAAAGATGAAGACCTTGTCCAAAGCTTTTCAGAAACATGGGATTGACAGAAACACAGTTGTGTCCACGGCATCAGTTGCTGAGCTCGCTATCGCAGCTCCTCTTGTTTACCAGGAGCTGATCTCCAACAAGCCCAGTGGAGAGACGGTACTCCATTTTGCTAAGCGATGTGAGGAAGAGATTCAAAGCAATGATGAAGTGAAAAACAAAATAGAAAGCATGAAGGCTGATGGTACTTTGCTTCCAATTCGAAGAGGCAAGTCTGTCTGAAAGCCTATTCAGTTATCTGACTTGTTCTGTTTCAGCATATTTAGCTATAGAACAGATGTGTGTGAAACTGGTAATTTTTTAACGATCTGTTCAGTTATGTGTTCAGTTTCCACACAACAAAGATTTTTCTTGTCATTTTTGTTTAGAAGGTTTTGTGTGTCCTAAGTGTAACCAAAACAACTGCACATGTTAAGATAGAGTATTGTCTAATGTTATAAGGCAGCTTGTTATACTTTTCATAGTAAGGCCCCTAGTCTTCAAAAAGTTTACTGGTTATAAATAAATGTTAACTAGTTTCATACTAAAAAAGTTTCATTTTACATTTAAAAATGTTTAAGAGTCATTAATAAACACTGATATGTTTTATACTTTACAATAAGGCTCCCTTTTGTAATTATAAATGTTTATTAACTATTAATAAATAAAGACATATTTTACACTTTACAATAAGGCTCCAGTTTGTATTTATAAATGTTTATTAATCATTAATAAATAAAGACATGTTTTATACTTTACAATAAGGCTCCCTTTTGTAATTATAAATGTTTATTAACTATTAATAAATAAAGACATTTTACACTTTACAATAAGGCTCCAATTTGTATTTATAAATGTTTATTAATCATTAATAAATAAAGACATGTTTTACACTTTACAATAAGGCTCCAGTTTGTATTTATAAATGTTTATTAATCATTAATAAATAAAGACATGTTTTACACTTTACAATAAGGCTCCAGTTTGTATTTATAAATGTTTATTAATCATTAATAAATAGACATATTTTACACTTGACAATAAGGCTCCAGTTTGCATTTATAAATGTTTATTAACTATTAATGAATAAAGACATATTTTACACTTTACAATAAGCCTCCCTTTAATCATTGTAAGTATTTATAATGCAGTTATAAGGTACATTATTAGTTGCCCAAAACCTTGTTTACAAATGCTAATAGTGCTTAAAAGGTAGTTTCTTAGTTTGAAATGTTTAATATATGAAGTCTAGATAAAGTACATAAGTCAACAGATTTGGTTCACTATTTGGCAAGAAACTAGTAAGTTTAGTGTCTTTTTCACACTTAATTAATGCATAATAAATGTTTATTAGTCATATATAAGGCATTATAGATTGATTAATAATACATTTATAAACCATTTATTAGCCATTTATAAGGGAGCCTTATTGTAAAGTGGTACCATGAGCTCTACAAAAACCTGACTGGAAGCTATCATAGATGTTATGTTCATCAAGAGCAGCTGTGAGTTGTTTAGCCATAACCTTTTCCAAGATCTTGGAGATGAACAGAAGTTTAGAGATGGGTCTGAAGCTGCTATGGAGAGAGGGGTCAAGACTCGGTTTTTTAAGAAGCGGGTGGATTACAGCGTTCTTAAAGTAAGCAGGGACCTGTCCAGAATCCAGAGAAGCATTAATTATAGAGAGCACGCTGGGACCAATGGACTGAAAAGCACTTTTAAACAAAGATGAGGGTAAGATGTCGAGGGGGCATGCAGAGGTCTTCATAGAGTTAACTAGTTTGGTTAACTCAGGCAAAGAAACAGGAGCAAAGCTATCTAGGATGACAGGTCGGGTTAGAGTTGGGAGAGGCAGCGATAAACACCTTATATAAATATATGAGAACACAACATGACATGAGAATAACATTTGTAAAATGTGTGTTAGCTCTGTTTGTCGGCTACAGAAGCATGTTTCTATACAAGGAACGTGAAGTCGCCATCTTAAAAAAAAACGGAGCGACAGGCTTTTTGTGTGATATGCTTGTCAATCACTAGATGGTGCCATTGGATAAGAGAAATACTCTGGAAAGAAACTTTCGGTTGAATTACTGACATAAATAAACTTTATTCAAATGTTTCTAGTCTTACCTGCTTACCCTGAAAAAAAAAAAGAATTAAAACCAATTATTCCTCAGTAGCGTTGGGTGGAGCCAGGGCCTAACGTCAGCTGTCACCGGGTGTTATTCCAGTAACTCAGTGTTATTCAAGCAACAGCTGCAACAGCCTTTATAAACTAGACTGGTGACATTAAGATAAGAAAAACTGTGATCTGTTTCCTAGTGATTCTCTACAGAAATTCACAAGCATTGATACTTATAACTCTAATGTACTGGTGAGTAGTCTGCAAACATGAGCAGTAAAAAATGAAATGTTTTTAAAAAGTTAAGTAATACAGTTATGGGATTTAGAAATTATGTTGGCAAAAACATTCATCTTAAGCACAGAGTATGCACTGGCAGTTGGGAACTAGAACCCATCATGGCGGTGAGTATCCCATCAACAGCTACACAAGCTTTAGTGTCCATCACACTTAAAGCTGCAATGGCAAATTTGGAAAACAAATTAGCTTAAAACATTTTTTTATGCTTCTCAACAACATTCTAACATAGTAGAGCTACAAATTTATAGTGATGATAAAAAAAATTAAATAGCGGTTCTGTCACATTTTTCTAAAATCCTCAGTCAATAACATGTTTAGGAAAAAATATGGACCATCCGGTTGTCAGTCTGGCCGAACTGCCGCTCATCTGCACTTCCCTGGGTCCTCCATTCATAACTCATTCATGCATTTAGCAACAGACCACTGGTGTGAGAGGATCTCCACCCAATAATATCACAGAAGGAAAAACAGATGGCTGCTACCACTTCAACTTTAGGACAAACTACCAGTGTCCCAAAAAGAAAAAAAAATACATTTGAAGTCATGGAACACAAAATGCGTTTGGACTTAGAAAACAACAACTAGTGTTTAGCATTATACTGTTTCATCATGAAATATGGGTTTTGGCAAAAGTGTCTCAGGAAAGATACCCAAGGGGAGGGGTGAGTGTCCTGTGACCTTGCTTGTTCTGTAGATCCGCTAAAGCAGCTTTAAAAGAGTTCAAATTCATAAAATTAGAGATGAAACACTAAAATTAGAAAGTAAATAAAAATCGAGGCTCATCATTTGATATTTTCAGACAACCCCAGGTGGGTTATTGTTGCAAATAAGATTTAGAGTCCAGGTGGAGTATTAGGATTAGTACCTTTGTCAGAAATCTGCTATTTCTAGTCTATAGTGGCAAGGGCCAGTGCTATAAGACAGGAAAACTGATTAGTATTATTCCATTAGGCAATAAATAGTTCAGTTTAAAACATTTATTTTATTATTTCAAGCATCAAAGGGTTAATAGCAAACAAGTCTTAATATGTTTGACAATCCATCACACAGTTTAATTGTGTTGAAATAAACCATACTGACAACTTCCCCTCGTATGAACTTTACACTGTTTAGCTCATTACACAAATCAATCAAGTAATCAATCAAACCTAAAGCATAGACAATAATTTTATTATCTGTCGCTCCATCAGCCTCCCGTTTAAAGCCTGAATCCTTTTCCAAAGATGTTGACGAAGCCAGGGCCAGTTCCTCTGTGTGGTTCACTTTTATTCTTCCACTCCAGACTTTATTGCTCTAGCTTCAGTTTTGCACACAAAGATGTTGCCATGTTGCGAGAACAAAAGTGCAGCTGCAGCCAAAAGGCTGGAACCACATTATTGCCTCACATATAATCAGCTCATAATTGTATGCTTTAACATCGTGATGTCCCTTTACTGGAATTGGCCGGCCTAATCTCAAATCACAAAGAGCCCCAGAACAAAGGTGCACCAAACTGAGGCAATTGGCCATATGTTGTGTATAATATAATAATAACATTTGGGCCTTTTATAGGATTTTAGAAGGATACTTTGAAAATTAATGAATTGAGATGGGGTTTTATCACTAAAAACCGTGTATTTTAAAAAGTCATTCCTGCCCCGCTACTGTCCTCTAAGAAGGACTCATTTGAATTTTTATTGCAGGCTTATGACCTGCCAGATTCATCCTGCAAAGTGCCTCACTTAGAAGCAGTTTGGACACAAACACTGTTAATTCTTTTTGTTTCCCAGACTTCTGCTAATCCTTGCAATATTTCTCTTTTTATTGGAAGACTAAAATAAGTTGCTCTTTAAATCTTGAGGAAAAAAACCCCAACAAGAAACATTTGCATGTCTTGGTGAAATGTAGCCACTCATTGATTTTGAAAGTTGGAGCTGCTTTAGCTAAAACTTGCTTGTGGTCCACTTCAGCATTCTGTCAGTGATTGTGTATTCATTAGGTGGAACACATTATGTGGCGGATAGTTTTCTGTTGGATAAGGGTGATTAGGATGGTTGATGAGGTGATGGCTTGGGGAAAGAGGAGGAGAGGCTGCCCCGTCGGAGGCATTAGTCACATCGACGTGAAGCCATGTCTCCTGAACATGGCACAACTAATCTAAAACCCACAAGTAAGGAGTGATCTGCTGTGCTTTTGCTCGCTTCGGGGAAACAAATCATAACTATCTAATCCCCCTCCTCCCCCACCCAAACACTTCTTCACCCACTTCACCTGGGAAGCCTGGCAATTACTGACGAATGAGGGCGACTTATTGAGAAAAAGCTGCCACGAAACTGGGTCACAGGATTGCAATCAATGCCATGGATTTCTTGCCCTGGCATTATCTCAGCTGAGTGAAGGGTGTGGATGGAGGGGGGTTTAAAAAGAAACAGACACAAATGAGTCGGTGTGGAGGCAACTCGGCTGCACCTCTCTTCCCACTCCCTCCATCCTCCCACTCTCCTCAGTCTGCCTTCAAACACGCCTTCCACTTTCTTCTCTCTTGCTGTTCATTTGCTGTCCTGTCTTTTCTTTAGTTTGTTTGCCCCCAGGCCCAAAACACTGGGTATGTGTGTATAAGCGTGTGTGCATGAAAGCACTCTGAAAATGACGCATCGATTCACAGTGTTCTATATTTCTCATCTGGCTCACTATTACAGTGAAAGTCAATCAACGCCATATTGCTTTCCTTCCCTGACTCTCTCTCTTTCCCGCTCTCCCTCTTTCTGTGGCTGTCGTTCTTTTTCTACGTCAATCACGGTATCATGTTGTTGAATGGGAGCGTTTACGAGGAGTGTTGTGTTGCAGTTACAAGTGCCGGGTGAGGAATATGAGTGTTCGAGGAGCATCAGTGATGTATTTTGTGCTGTACCTGTGTGTTTGCTAACTTGGATTGAGGAGTGTAGGCTGTGTGAAGAACAGGGGTATGAGTGAGTTCTCTGACCTGCACGATACACGTGTTTGAGAGGATGCCAGATCGTTCTTATTTTTATTTTCCTACCTTATTTTGTTTCCGTATGCACAATTCAATGTTTGTGTGTGCGGGAGGAATCACTGCATCACTTGCTAGTGTTACAACTCCCCTCTGTGACCCACACAAGTACACACCCGCCCACTTGGGAGAACGTCTCTCGAGAATCAATAGAGGATAATTTAATGCTTCTTACTGGAGTTTTAAAAGCAAAATCACAAAAATGGAAATAAGCTGTGTCACAGACCCTCGGTTTGACGCTTTCTGACTTTTTAGCCAGCTGAAGCCCTTCCTTCTCGCAATAATGATAATATTCTCTCAGTTTTTTTTATGTAATCTCTGTGGGACCTGAACAAGATAATGATCAACAACACACACAGGCCTCATCTAAGATGGCAAAATAAAAACAAAGGTATTAAGGGGGAGACTGGGCAGTTTTGACTCCCCCCCCCCACCCACCACCACCACCACCTAGTGTCCATTTAGTAAAACTGAAAGTAAAACTTATCTTGCTGTGTGTTCATCTTTTTAACACCTTAATCTCATAGCTAAAATGTTTCCTCAGCCTTCATTAGTTTCTACAGGAGTGATTCATTGCTCAGTCAAACAAATCAGCTGTGTTCATGATCTAAAACATGCAGGAAACATGCTGGAGGCAGACTGCAGTGCCAGGCATTTCAGCTCCACTTTAGTAACATGGACCGAACCGGCACTCTGAAGTTGAAAGTGCCATATTCTGGCTACAGAGGATGGTGAGGGTCTGAGTGACATTTCATTTACCCTGTGAAGGGTTATTTTAGCACGTACTAGCTAAAAAAAAAATTATTTCAAATACGGAAAGGTTGTCTTTGAACAAGCAATGCTAAGAACGTAAGGAGAGGAATATCAACAAAAAATAAAAAACCCAAGAGTACCAGGATGTGAACCTATCACTCTGATAGCAAAGTTAATGTTGCTTTCTCATTGTGCTAGTTTGACCCTGGCTCTGACCAGTGAATGCTGCAGTTGTGTCCCTGGGCAAGGCACACAACCCACCTTGGTGGTGGTCGGAGGGACGACTAGTGCCAGTGTTCGACAGGCCTCGCCTCTGACAGTGCGCAGTAGGGCGGCTGTGGCTACATTGTAGCTCATCACCAGCGTGTAAATAGGTGAATGACTGATTGAGTTTTGAAGTGCCTTTCAGGGGTTGTAGAACCTTAAGAAGGTGCTTTACAAATAAAGGTTTCTTCATACCTTCATAGTTATGAATGTAGGTAGACAAATACACTTTATTTGATTTTGGCATCTTAGGCATGGCCTGGATTTTCCTGTGCAGGTCCTGCAGTGGTCGAGTTAAAAATGAGAACATTAACGTTTCTATGACTCAAAGTGATTAGCTGACTAAAAAGTTAGGAAATGTCAAAATGGGGTCATGTGCATGAAGCCTATTTGTCCACTTTCACATAAGATGAAGACTCCAATATGAAACCCGTCTTGAGGTTGTGGTACACGTGGTACGGTGGCAGCATATCCATAATATGGAGCACATGCACACCAGTAGTTGATCATCAAGAATTTAAAGGACTTGTCTCACTGGCTACAATTCCATCACACCATTAGGGTCACGCTAACACAGCACCTATGTAGTCAAAACCTTTCCTTCCACTAGCAGAAACACTTTCCACATCATATAGCAGACCTGTGGGTTCTAGAGCTAGGACACAACGAAGAGTAGAAAAACAATTTGTCTTTTTGTTTGCCGCAAACATTCCAACATCAGCGCTGCTTTGGCATCAGTAGTTTTGCTCGTCACTTGTTTATCCCAAATCTCTCCTGACATTGCAGACGCTCAGCTGCTCACATGCACTCACACACATTCTCACAAGGCAGCCCTTGGTATTTTGTCTGTCTCCACCAACAGCCAGCAGCCATGCTTACCAGGCATTTCCACTAGGAAGCAAAAATCCCTCTTTTCTCTCGGCTCACCTGGCAGCCAAAGTTAGAAGGTTGGTGGAAAATTTATTTTAAGGGAGTGGTGAGCATCTTTGATGATGAAAGTGCACCAAGACATGAAGGGAGAAGGAAACAGCTTTAAAAGAACAAAGAAAGAAAAGAAAAAAGGATTTTATTTGCTCGTGAGCGAAGGATTGATAGAGATTGGAGAAGGATGGTGTGGGTGAGGGGTGCAATTATGTGCCATAAAATGTCCCACAGTTTTTTCCAGGGCCAAGTCCTTGTTCTGTTTCTAATGAACTCATTTGTGCTGTTTGCTGGTTTTACCTCTAGCAGCAACAAAAGCTCCACTTCAAGGTTTGTTTAGCATCTTGGTCTGTCCGAAAATATTCACATTGTTTTCATTTATCACCTGCAAACCTCAGATGGTCCTCTGATGGCAAAGACATCGCTTATGAACAAGCAGATTGTTTGTAGGTCACTGATACTTCCTGTTTAAGCATTTGCAAATCAGCTTCCCTTAAATAAGGTGTAACTTTATAAAGTACTGATTTCTTGTGTTGCAAATATTCAAACAAAAACATCAGTGACAGGAACTCAAACCGGCGGCACACTTTACGAGAACAGACAATCGCATTCTGGGTTTGGCCAAATATTTAATCTCTCATCCTCTCTTTCTGTTTCTCTGTCTCTCCTTCCCTTCTTTCTCTGAATAATATGCCATTGGGAAGTGCGGAAAAAATAATAACGTAGAGCACGGATCCCCACTCCTCAGCTCTTCTTGGCTGCACGTCTGTGATGTCATAATCACTCACATCAAAGGCTGTGCGCTCAACACGACGACTGTCAGGTTCCCTGGAGGCGTCATTAAAAACGAACAGAGCAAACCGAGCCAGGCCTGACAGAAATGCATCAAAACTTCCATCCGAATGGAGCGGGCATGCGCACCTCCTTCAGGTGCATGCACATGGTTAAATAAAAAACAATTAAAGCACAAGCACTGCACTAATATAAAATCATCAATTTATTTATTTTTATATGCTAAAAAAAAGCAAAAATCACAGCAGATCCTTCCAACTCACCTTCTTCTCATGAATGAAAACCTGCTTCTCCTTTCTGACAGAACTATGCCAATCACAGATGAATGAGAGCTTTGCATCCAGCTGCACTGTACATGAGCCTAACAACATCCACAGCATGTGAACATCTGTTGTGCACATGTGCAGAGCTGTGATACATTCATGGTGCACACTTGTTTGCGTCACAGTGCAGAGCGTGCACATAAGTGTAGAAGGAGCCTGCATCCATCCGCCCACCCACTTCTCCTCCCTTTCTGCCTATCTCAGATGTTTGCACACACACACACACACACACACACACACACACACACACACACACACACACACACACACACACACACACACACACACACACACACACACACACACACACACACACACACACACACAAGCACACACTCATTTACACAAACTGAAGGGAGGACTATAAATAGTACACCTATGATGTGATGCTGTGTGGTTTCTCCCCATGGCTTTGTGTGGATGTGACTGTCAAAGTGAAGGGAGAGGGAGTCAGTGTAGCGAAAGAAGAGCTGTGCTCACATCTGGAGCGTGATCAGCAAAGATGGAGATTCCATCTTGAATCGAAATATTTATTTTCTTGAATAAGCATTATTTGTCACTGAGAGAGTCTGAGATGTGTTTGTGCGACGTTGTTCTGTGTATGACTTACTCCTGGCAGGGTCTTCTGCTCATGCAGCGCATTCTGGGCTTTCAGGGCCGACTCTCTGGCACAGTAGGTGAGGAAGGCACAGCCTGAAAGGACAGGAAAAGGAAGAACAGAGAGACATGATTATGTTATGTGAAATGGGGACAGACAAGGAGAGACAGCTAAGGCAGACAGCTGCAGGGATGATCAGGATATAATCAAATATAGCACATGCACACACACACACACACACACACACACACACACACACACACACACACACACACACACACACACACACGCACGCACGCACACACACACACACACACACACACACACACACACACACACACACACACACACACACACACACACACACACACACACACACACACACACACACACACACACACACACACGAAGGCCTGCAGCCAGAGCTCTGGAGCCCTGTCCACACAGACGCACAGAGAATTCTCATTTGTTTGTTTGTTAACTTCATTTTAATGACTCAACAAACAGAATGTTTCTGTGTGTACAAATTTCAAAAGTGGAACAAGTGGGACCGAAAACTCCATCAGTGCGTGACGGTTTGTGCACTGTGTGTGTGTGTGTGTGTGTGTGTGTGTGTATGTGCGAGAACGGTTTAGCTCGAATCGACACATCAAATCTGACGAAGCTTTCATCCTGGCAGTCTGAAATAGCAGTTATCCATTTGTCCATCGCACTCTCCTGGCAGTTGTGACAGGGATAGGCAGGCTCACAGCTTTAGAAACCCTCTCCTCCCTTCATTGCTCCATCCCTCCCTACTCCAGATGCTCCAAGACTACCCACAATCCTCCGTTTTGTTAGCACCTGGGTTGACATGTGGGAGGGGGAAGGAGGAAGATGCAAAAGATGACAAAGCCATGGGGGAATGCGGAAGCTGTTTCCTCGCCACCCCCCGTTGACAGTGAGGCACACGCTGCTGTCAGAGCTGACAAGCTGTCAATCAGCAGATCAAGGCTAATGATTCGAGTGTTAGACAGTTTAATAAAGCAACGTACAAAGACAACCACGCGAAAGGCGGCTGTGTTACAACACCACTGAAGTTCATACTGGAACAGCAGGTGTTAAGCTTGTTTCCCCTCATCCCCCAATTCATTCCATCCTCACACACACACACACACACACACACACACACACACACACACACACACACACACACACACACACACACACGAACACACGCACGCACGCGCACACACACACACACACTCGCGCGCACGCACGCACGCGCACACACACACACACATACACACACACACACACACACGCACGCACGCACGCGCGCGCACACACACACACGCACGCACGCACACACACACACATAATTTATTTAAACTAACTTCCATTAGCTTCTGTCAAAGAAATGTAATCCAACACGGGATAATTATTCTGCAAACGTTAAAACAGCTCTAGTAAGAGTTGTTCATGCAGAGCATCAAACCCTTTAATGTCCACACCAAAGGAAATTTGCAATAAAGTATACAGTGAGATGCAAACGTTTGTTAACTTTATTTAAAACACCCCAAAAATATTGCCAATGTGAGAATTTAGTGTTTGTTATGTTTAGCACATGTAGCTAATGCCGGCTACAGAGAGGCATTAAAAAAATCCACAGTAAACCAGCCAAAATTCTGCATCATTGGTCCAATTAAAGACCTGCAGATCTGGTCAGCTACAAAAGATTAGGATTGCTGTAAA
This sequence comes from Nothobranchius furzeri, assembly GCF_043380555.1. Lineage (NCBI taxonomy): Eukaryota > Metazoa > Chordata > Actinopteri > Cyprinodontiformes > Nothobranchiidae > Nothobranchius > Nothobranchius furzeri. The sequence continues at coordinate 55,387,788 of NC_091743.1, read as the reverse complement.
AAAGAAAAAATAATTCTGACATGATTCTCAGAATTCTGACTTTCAGAATTTGGATTTTTGACTTCTGAGAAAAAAAGTCAGAAATGTTTTTCTTTTCTTTTCTGTGGCCCCAATCCTCTTCAGTAGCCATACAAACACACCCTGGCCAAGCAGCAGTTACAAATGTAACATTTTTTCAGGTTCGTTAATCCGACATCGCTAATCGTCCTCCATGCTAGAGTTTAGATTTCAACAATGAAAATTCTTAAGGTTGTATTTTATTGTTTGTAATATTTTTCCAGTGAAATCAGAGTTGGGCGAAATCTGTTTCAGCAGATCAGAGTTGCACAGCAATCAGAACTTTGTACCAACCTCCAAAACCTAATCTCTAAAAAGATTCTTTTCCCCTTTAGTAACAGATATCAACATGCTGACTCCCACCAACTGTTTTCTGCTGCACAAAGATGCAGAAGCACCACAGTTTGTTCTGGGAGCATTAAATACACCTAAACCCTTCCCTTTAGACTAACAGTGGGCAAAAGCAGAACTCATCTTAGGTATCTGGGTTCTTTATTCCTTAGAGTAGCACTATGGACTGTATGTGGAAGCAGCACGCCTTCCATCCTCTCTGCTCCCAGTCTTTAACCCCAGGTCATCCTGGTGGTGGGACACTGGGGAGCTCAGCCTGTTGGTGTTTTTAATTAAAGGACCACTCTCTCATTAAGCGGAGTGGGAGCTGGCCACTGACAGCTTTGCTACCTCCTTATCCTCTCAGGGACTGTCGTGTTAATGCTGCATGCTGGCGTTGTCCCACAGGAGGTGCATGCACACCTCTGACTTGTGTGCACGACACTCGCTTGCATGTTTGAAGCATAGACATGCATCATAGCTCACGTATCCAGAACTCATAAAAGGAAATTGTTTAGTTTAGAGAAATAAATATGTCTTTTATATTCTGTTATATGAAAATGTGAACATAGAACATGAAATGATTCAAAGGGTTCAATCAAATATAAAAGACCTGAGCACTTTTGAAATGACACTTTGCAAACAGGATTTCTATGTGAAAGGCAACTTGTGAAAAGATGTTGGATGCATTTGCCCATAGGTAAAATATTTTACTTCATTTAGCCTTTATTCCACTGATATATAATAACATTTACTAGAATTAAAGCTTTGTCACAAAAATGAATCAGTGTTGAATCATAGCAGAAATGAATTTCTGTCTTATGTTCTGATGGAAGAAAAGATTAAAGACCTACCTTTGTAATAAAACACTCCATTAATGATGTGGTACCCAAAGTTCTCACTGGGAAACACTGAGGTAAGGGTTTTGAGTTCTAGTAAAACTCTTAGTGTTAATATTGCACCCTTGTTTAATAAGCTTGTTAGCTTTGTTGTGTGATTCAGAATGCTACTGGCTAGTCTTTAAACTGAAAGGTTTGAGATATCAAAGCATATGAACAAAGACTTAAAGAAGAGATAATCTATCCAAAATGTTGCATCAACAGGAATCCAACAGTTAAAACAAACATGAAGACTATCATAACAATGCAAAGGATTTCAGCAGCAAACTACAGGCAAATGAACAGATCAGATGTTTTCTATTAAAACCTCTCGCTCACTGAGTTCTCGTTCATTGAAAATTATATTATTGCTTAAAGTAGCAATTCAGAGTTTGCTCCCTTTCAGGAATTATGAGTGATTTTGTTTTTTTTAGAAATCAATAAAAGTGATAGTCTGACCTTGCACTGGGATATAACATAGAAATTATGTACATTTTTTTGTTGTTAAGCCTGCCCCCATCCCATAGAACCCCATTTATTTGAATTGAGTACAGCTCAGCATTAGCCAACAGCGTTAGATAATTGCTTTTGTACAGATGTCCGTCACCGAGCATGAGGAATACCTTGACCTGCGCATGACACACACACACACACACACACACACACACACACACACACACACACACACACACACACACACACACACACACACACACACACACACATTTGTATATGACATGTGAATAATAATTGTAAAACAATGTGTTGTTGGCTGGCTAGAGGTGCACATAGCTTCCAGCTGAACACAGAAACAGGTAAAAGGGCTTAAGGGAGTGATTCCACCTCTGAATGGCACCCTCTGAGAAAAAACTCTGAATTTCTGCTTCACAATAAAATAAAAATAAACAATTGCTTCAGGGCTGAGCAACATTTTGACTGAAAAGATGCATACAGTGCACACAGCCTACAGTAATGATGAATAATCTGCAGCTATAGAATTTTTTAAACTTGGGTTTACAACATTTGTTTTGAACGTTGATTCAACCAGGAGAAACTGTGAGTTTTCATCTTATTTTAAAGCAAAATGACAATAATTAATGTAGATTTCAGCTATTTCTTCAAAATCCATGTCACCCCCCCCGCAAAACAACAAATACCTGAACAGGGTAAAAAACTTCTACTACACTTTTACACTTCTACTACACTTTTTTGGTGTATTTTCCCTCTTGGGACAATAAACATGTCACAGTGAGTTTAGGCTCCTGATTTTTTCTGAGCTTTCAGTGCATTTATTTAATCCCAACCCACTTATCCAACATTTACTGTTTTGTATAAATGCTGTAAACAAAATCAGCAGATACAAGTTTCAACTTCTGCACAAGCCAATGGTACGATTGATGTTGAAGGTGAAACTTTTACATGACTCTTCTTAATTTGTTCCTAAGTTGCCATCTTAACTCTCTAAAATATGCAATTTCTTAGCAGGACTTAAACAGGATAAATAAGCATTACTTTACACCGTGTCTTTTATAATTAGCTGACCCTGGTGCATCTTTATTCTGCACGTACACAGAAGGTTTAGCTGGAGCAGAGATTTTATGCCTGCTGTACATTAAAAACGATCTGACCTTCAAACACAAACTAACTTAGTAAAAACAGACGCTCCTGCTGCTACAGTTACAGCCTTGGCTGAGGTTAGCTGGCATCCAGTTAGAAAGGTTCTTATAAATGATTGTGAGGAAATATCATCAACTAAACACTCACATACATTTAATGAAGCTGTCATGTTCTAATATGTGTTATATTGGGTACGTGTGAATAAAAGTACTGTAGAAAAGTGTAATTTATTATATTTTAAAGTCTTAAACAATCATTTTGCAGCAAGTCTGATCATCTTTTCACCTGGCTATCATTAAACTCTTGTATGTTTTATTCATGAATCCACTCAACACTCACTTATGATTCACTCAAGCATAACAATGAATCTAAGTCAAAGTGTGAAACAGTAATGTGTCTACATATAGAAATCTTAGCCAAACAACCCCCCAACAAGATGAAAATGGGTCTTTCTGCACTTTGTTTTGAGCAGCACACGATTAGTTCCCTCAGCTTTAGTCAACTGTACAAATAATGCCAACATAACACAGTTTGGCACATGGAAATGTGTGTTTTTGAACCTGCGAGGCGATTCCCAAAGAGATGTTAGCTGAAAAGTTGGTGTGTTCCAGCACATATGGACGAGGCATAGATGCTAACGCAGTAAAACACACATACTCACACATTCAAAGTGACAGTCAACAAACGTTCAATTTATCATCATCGTCACAAGTCTGATGCTGGCAGCGACTCCAGTATCTGACTAGGACCCATTCTGGCCCAGGAGAGAGAGAGATAAGCTGTTTGTTTTTGCTGTCAATGCTGCCAATTTAGTTTCCCATCACTTCAAATTCAAATCAACAGTAGCACAGAGGGGATCTGAGAACGTGTGTGTGTGTGTGTGTGTGTGTGTGAGAGAGAGAGGGTGGAGTGAGCAATGTGGAGAGACGCAGGAAGGGCAAGGTACTAAAAGAAGAAAGAAGGGTAAAGGAGAACAGGAAAAAGCTGTAGGACAAGAGAGGGATGCTCGGAGAAAGAGGGAGAAGGAGAGCAGATAAGATCACCTAGCTTCTGTGAACAGCATCCTCCTGTGTCCTACACTCGCTTCTTATCTCAACTGCTGCAGAAACCCTAAAGGGACACACACCCACAGAGAGAGAGAGAGAGAGAGAGAGAGAGAGAGAGAGAGAGAGAGAGAGAGAGAGAGAGAGAGAGAGAGAGAGAGAGAGAGAGAGAGAGAGAGAGAGAGGGGGAGAGAGAGAGAGAGAGAGAGAGAGAGAGAGAGAGAGAGAGAGAGAGAGAGAGAGAGAGAGAGAGAGGGGGGAGAGAGAGAGAGAGAGAGAGAGAGAGAGAGAGAGAGAGAGAGAGAGAGAGAGAGAGAGAGAGAGAGAGAATGAAAGAATGCAGCAGAAATGGTGAGACTATAAAACTTGAGGGAAGGAGAGAGGGATTTACCAATTGTGACACCAGAACTTGTTCTGTGTTGGACCAGTTTTGACCCTGTTAACTTTATGAGTCCTCTGTGGCAAATGTCCTAACAAATTAATTATTAAAAAGGTTTGTTATTTATACTTCACACAATTTAAGCCAGTGTCTCATGGCTGAAAACGGAGACTCCTAAATGTCTTGAAACATTTGTTAATCTAGCTGCCATGAGTCAGAAAGGGCAAGGCATTGGGAAAAATAAAAGAGTAAATTGTGAACAAATTGGGATGTAAAATGTTTAGGCCAGGAGCCGGAGGAATATCAAACAGATTTGGGTATAGTCAGGATTATTTCTGCTTGCAGATCCTGCAGAAAAGAAGCAACTTTATCCCATTTCCAAATAATGTTCCTGTCACTATTCTTGTTTATAGATGCAAGCCTCTTTTTTAATCTTAGTCCTTCGTGTATTCAGACTGTGCTACCCAATTAGCAGGCTTTATACCTGAGGCAACATCTATTTATTCCAGTTTCCTTTTATTTGCCACATCGCTGCTACAATGGCTCTTGGAGATTTGCAACTTACATCTGTATTTGGACTATTGTTAACTTTCTTTTTTAAAATCAAGACCAATCTCGGCACAATCAGTACAAGCGTATTTCTATAGTGGTCCATCCCATCCTTGACATAGTCACAGGCTGCTTGTGTTTGCAAATTGATCTCAAATGTACAATTTAGTTCCCTCTTTTGTTGCCAAGGACATGTTTCTCAAATGTTTTCCATTACAGCCATCGTGTTGCTACTCTTCAAGTACATATTCATTTGTTTTTCAAGGGAAAATATTGCTGAATAAATAATACTTTTAAAGGTGGAATATGTAAGAATGATGTAAGAATGAAATACTGTGGTCTAATTTGTATAGTGCAGAAAAAAGTTACTATCTCACTACCTTTCCATGAATTTCATGGCTTTGATAATTATGGATCGGAACTGGCACTTTTGGGTGTTTTACGCTAGGGAGCACTTATTCACGTATTGTGTGTCCAGGATTAGAGGATGCACAGTTTTGCCATATTGCTGTTTGCTTGCTGTTATAGTTATGAACAACTTACAAAAGCAAGTAAAACACCACAATTTTCTCATTATTCACTTCACACATAGATTTCACTGTAATATTGAGTTGTTGGTAATAGACAAAGTAGCTTGAGATATTTTAGAGCCGACTATTTGCTTCTAATTTACTGTTAGCATTGTTAGCTCAGCGTTAGCCTCTAGCCTGCTCTACTCGATATTAGAGTAAAACAAAAAGATGCTGTGCTTTCTTAGAGTTACAACTTCTGGGTTGCTCCCATTTACTGGCGTCAGCTCTCTAGACAACTCTGGAGTTCTTTGCCTGCCGGTGCTGAATTACAAATGCCGGCAATGTGGCGTTAGCTCGGTGCAAACTCAACAACCTGATGAGCTCACAGACTGTAAACAGTAACTACGTCCCTTCTTTGCTTTTGTTAAAAGCAGAAAAACGGACAACCCCCAGCCAGCTGAGAATAAAATCTGCTCTAATTTAATCTTCCTTCCAACATGATTGGGACATTAGACTGCTTTGTGATAATTTCACTGTAGAATTCTTATACAATGCACCTTTAAAGGTGTATAGATTGTAGTATCTATCTATCATCTATCTATCTATCTATCTATCTATCATCTATCTATCTATCTATCTATCTATCTATCTATCTATCTATCTATCTATCTATCTATCTATCTATCTATCTATCTATCTATCTATCTATCTATCTATCTATCTATCTATCTATCATCTATCTATCTATCTATCTATCTATCTATCTATCTATCTATCTATCTATCTATCATCTATCTATCTATCTATCTATCTATCTATCTATCTATCTATCTATCTATCTATCTATCTATCTATCTATCTATCTATCTATCTATCTATCTATCTATCTATCTATCTATCTATCTAGCTATCTATCTAGCTATCTATCTAGCTATCTATCTATCTATCTATCTATCTATATATCTATCTATCTATCATCTATCTATCTATCTATCTATCTATCTATCTATCTATCTATCTATCTATCTATCTATCTATCTATCTATCTATCTATCTATCTATCTATCTATCTATCTATCTATCTATCTATCTATCTATCTATCTATCTATCTATCTATCTATCTATCTATCTATCTATCTATCTATCTATCTATCTATCTATCTATCTATCTATCTATCTATCTATCTATCTATCTATCTATCTAACAGGCAGCAACATTCCTGTTGGTTCCTCTCTATGACATTGTGGGGTCTTAGTTCTGCAAGGTGGGGCGCCCTGGTATCACTTCTGTCATAGCTGGGTGTCTTAGCCCAGATTAAACTGAATTGAAAGTGTATGATCTTTGACTTAGCAGCTCCTCATGTCCAAGGGGCTTAAAGCATTAGAGTCTTCAGTTGTCTTGGGATGTAGACTCCCAGTTGGTTCAGGAGGATCTTTTCAGTTATGATTTTGCACAGATGTGTAGCCGTAAACACCTCTCTGATACGTCATAACAGGGTGTCCGCGGGGTTTTAAAAAGTATTAAAAAGTGATAAATAAAAATAGTCAAATTTAAGGCCATTAAAAGTGTTAAATTTGGTCTCAGAGGTATTATTTTTTCCAAATTAGGTATTATTTTTTTCAGACTATCAGATGTCGTATTCTGAACATCGACATAGAAATATATTCCGAATGAAATGTTTTGAATGATTATAAAAACAAAACAAGCCGATTATTTGCTCCTCCCACTTGCGCTGCCTTGAGTTGCAAATGAAGCGCTCCTCCCGGTGTTGCCAAGTTAACTTAGCGACTTTGACGCTATTTCTAACAGCTTCTCAGACCCCCTTCTTGACTTTTTAAATCTTAAAAGTACCTAGCGAACACCTCAGAAACATCTCTGGTAACCCTTGGCTACTTTCTGGATAACTGTCGTCGACGTTTCCTGCAGGTTAGCTAAACACTCCGCCTGCACTCCGGACCGTTCTTCAGGACATTAGGAAAGGGAATGATGTAGTGATGTGTCGGTCGCTAAAGACGGCTCTCGGAGCCGGCTCCCTGTTGGATTAACCAGAGTGAGTGACACACACACCGCACCTGCGGACTCCTGAGCCGATAAAAACGGCTAAATGTGCGCGTGCGGCGCGCTAAACACACGTGCAGCTTGCCCCTGATTGCTGTGAGACCGGGTTGGGGGTGGGGGTGCAGCTGTGGTTGGGACAATTATTACATTAACTGATGGACTTGTAAATAAATAGTTTATAAATAAGGTAGAAATAAGTTCCTCACGCTGATAAATAATAACTAATCTCTCTGAGGACATGGTGCTAGTGCACGCTCCTACAGACCCTTGACATGACTCAATAAATGCTATGCAACATTTAGTGAACAGCAATTTGCATGTATTTGTTATAAATGCCACTGTATAATTCTTGCTGTCAGTATTTGCAAGATATTGGTATTTGGGTCTGCACTGGTTAGACTTAAATGAGTTAAACCAAGGTCTATTGCCCTTGGGTCATAAACTATGAGCTATAAGTATATTGGTCTTTTTATACTGGGAATCAGGAGTTATTTTAGTGATCATCTTGTTTCTTGTTTATTTTTGCCCTGATTGTGCCCTGAGCAGTTTTATGACTGAATAAAAAAATAAAAATAAAAATCTACATAAACTGAAAAATCGTCTTAAATAATCGAGATCTCAATTTCAGTCACAATAATCGTGATTATTGTTTTTGCCATCATCGAGCAGCCCTACTTTAGCATATCCGGTCACATGGGGGCGATGGTGGCACAGGACTTAAGTGCTCGCCTCGTAATCGGAAGGTTGCAGGTTCGAGCCCCGCTCAGTCTGTCGCTGTCGTTGTGTCCTTGGGCAAGACACTTAACCCACGTTGCCTGCTGGTGGTGGTCGGAGGGACCGGTGGCGCCAGTGCTCGGCAGCCTCACCTCTGTCAGTGCGCCCCAGGGCAGCTGTGGCTACATTGTAGCTCATCCCCACCAGTGTGTGAATGTGTGTGTGAATGGGTGAATGACTGATTGTGTTGTAAAGCGCCTTGAGGGGTTCCAGGACTCTAGAAGGCGCTATATCAAATACAGGCCATTTACCATTTACCATAATGATGACGTCATATTCAGTGGTCGTTGTGCATCATTTCAGGCCTCGTGGTCAACTGTCTGAACCGCTGAACAGAAGTGCCTGGCTTATTTTCTATCGCGTCAGACCCGTGCCACAACCCATGCACGCGCATTGGGTCCACAGTGCGCGTGTGAGCGGGACTCGCGAGCGAAAATATACATGGCAGCGCGCGCGTGAACGGGACTCGCGAGCGAAAATATACATGGCGAGAGGTCATTTGTGCACTGAGAGGGAGCAAACTGTGTCTGTGAGCGCACAAGGATGTGCACAAGTGACAAACCTGCGTGCGCTCGTTGCCAACGAGCACACGGCAGAGGAAAACATGCGCGTGCGGCAGCCTCTCTGCGCGCTCGGCAGCCTCTGCGCGCTCGGTTTCTAATTTCGCTCGCTCGGCTGTGAGGAGTTTTGGCACTCTGGAGGCGTGGCCTGTGGCAGATCTTCCCTGTCCTCTGATTGGTTAGTTCACCCCGCACTTTACTCTCTACCTATCTATATAAAAAAATCTGAGATTCAGCAGTTGCTGTCATAGCTCAGCTGGGAGAGCGGGTGACTCTCACTCTGGAGGATCCAGGTTCGAGTCCGGCCAAGGAACATCGAGTTGATGTCGTATTATTCTTTCCTAATTCCTGTGATATTATTTTACAGTTGTGACCGTTCAACTGTCATTAAACGTCCGAATGTTTGCTGGGCAGTGTTTTAAAAAGTGCACATAAGCTAGATGGTTTTAACCAGGTAAAAATAGACTTGTGGGTGTAGGTATGTTCAAGTTTAAAAAGTTCTTGCCTCATTAATGTATTGTTTATTTTTTTCAGCATTTAATTGACAAATTATCCTTTCAAATAATTAATTGATGAGTTACATAATTGTCCATTTAGAATTGTTGAATGGACTGAGTCAAGTTTGGTGCACTTTATATATTTCAAAACATGTTTTTTTATTTTAATTATGCATATAAATAATTTTAATGTTAATTTATTGAAATATTTCTATTTTTTCATTACCTCACCCTTGTTTTGACAAAAACAAGACCTTGCTGGATAATATCACGGAGAAACTATTTGTTCACAGTACATGGCTCAGTGAGGATCTGTATACCAAAGGAGGAGATGCTCAGAAATCTGTCTGCAGATTGTTACAACCCAGACTGGAAGTGGTGGGCTGTAATAAGAAAGGAGACCAAACAAAGGAGTGGGGGGTTCAACACCTGATTTATTTAACCAAAGTAAGGATTTACTAAAGCAAGTTAGTGAACAGAAAATGGCCAGTGAGGACTCTCCACCACACAGGAGAGACCCAGTGAAAGCAGAAAAACAGTAGGCTTTGTAGGCAGCACCACACCCTGAGCCCAGGTACCTCCAAGGCTGCTTAACCAGCTGCCTACAACAGAAGAAAAACACAATTAAACACAAATGAAAACCCAATGAGACGGTGGGGGCATCACAACACGTTCAGGACTACCCAAACACCAGTAATTCTTGACTGCACTGATCTGAGGTGTCAATGGCCATATTCCCCTCTCTTCCAGAGTCATATATTTTCCTCAAGTTCAACTGCACTCTGAAGAGGCTCATTTGGATTGTGCCACATAGGCCAGTGACCTTTGTCTCAGCACTGTATGCTGGAACTATCAGCGACCAACCTGGGAATCTGGTGTGTTGAAAATGCTACAACTAGAGATGGTCATCATGGTAGACAGGGGTTTCTTCATTGATGACATTGTGCCCTGCAAAGTGTACAGGCCAGCTTTTCTTTCTGGCAAACCTCAAATGTCTGCATGTAAAGTTATAGAAACAGAAGCCATAACATCTCTGAGTGCATGTGGAGCGCTCCATTCATCTGGTCCAAGAACACTAGGTTTTTGATTGTTATTCCCCTCCTTGCATTTGTAAACAATCAGCTATATGCTGTGGTTTGTCTCCTTACCAACTTTTAAAATAGCCCACTAGTGAAGGCCTGGGCAAAGAAGCCTGATGTCTGAGAACCTCAACATATGTACGGCAACCACACTGTATATTTACACACTTTCATAAAGAAGCTGCATATCAAGCTTTCATTCAGATGACCTTCAACAGTGCTGCACCCTGCTGAGGGACATCCGAGTAAAACCTTGAGATGGCCATTTTCTGTTCACTAACTTGTTTTAGTAAATCCTTACTTTGGTTAAATAAATCAGTTGTTGAACCCCCACTCCTCTGTTTGGTCTCCTTTCTTATTACAGCCCACCACTTCCAGTCTGGGTTGTAACAATCTGCAGACAGATTTCTGAGCATCTCCTCCTTTGGTTTACAGATCCTCACTGAGCCATGTACTGTGAACAAATAGTTTCTCCGTGATATTATCCAGCAAGGTCTTGTTTTTGTCAAAACAAGGGTGAGGTAATGAAAAAATAGAAATATTTCAATAAATTAACATTAAAATTATTTATATGCATAATTAAAATTAAAAAAACATGTTTTGAAATATATAAAGTGCACCAAACTTGACTCAGTCCATTCAACAATTCTAAATGGACAATTATGTAACTCATCAATTAATTATTTGAAAGGATAATTTGTCAATTAAATGCTGAAAAAAATAAACAATACATTAATGAGGCAAGAACTTTTTTAACTTGAACATACCTACACCCCACAAGTCTATTTTTACCTGGTTAAAACCATCTAGTTTATGTGCACTTTTTAAAACACTGCCCAGCAAACATTCGGACATTTAATGACAGTTGAACGGTCACAACTGTAAAATAATATCACAGGAATTAGGAAAGAATAATACGACATCAACTCGATGTTCCTTGGCCGGACTCGAACCTGGATCCTCCAGAGTGAGAGTCACCCGCTCTCCCAGCTGAGCTATGACAGCAACTGCTGAATCTCAGATTTTTTTATATAGATAGGTAGAGAGTAAAGTGCGGGGTAAACTAACCAATCAGAGGACAGGGAAGATCTGCCACAGGCCACGCCTCCAGAGTGCCAAAACTCCTCGCAGCCGAGCGAGCGGAATTAGAAACCGAGCGCGCAGAGGCTGCCGAGCGCGCAGAGAGGCTGCCGTGCGCGCACGTTTTCCTCTGCCGTGTGCTCGTTGGCAACGCGCGCACGCAGGTTTGTCACTTGTGCACATCCTTGTGCGCTCACAGACACAGTTTGCTCCCTCTCAGTGCACAAATGACCTCTCGCCATGTATATTTTCGCTCGCCAGTCCCGTTCACGCGCGCGCTGCCATGTATATTTTCGCTCGCGAGTCCCGTTCACACGCGCGCTGTGGACCCAATGCGCGTGCACGGGTTGTGGCACGGGTCTGACGCGATAATTTTCTAAGTAAAATAAATATGTGCAATACGTTGTCAACATCAGTGAGTCTCTAAGTCTATTCTTTTTGTATGTTATGTATGTTAAAATATGTGTAAATAGGTCGCTGATTAACACTTGCAATTTAGTGTTGTGATGGTTTTAAAAAAATTCTGAAGGTAGTAAAAAAAGTATTAAAAAGTAGTAAATTTTACTTAAGGATTGCTGTATATACCCTGCATAAGCAATACCTGTTTCATTCATATTGAATTAATTACATTAAACGTGAAATAAACTTTGAACAAAATGGTGCTGGTATGCATATTTTCTTGGAGTTTCTGGCAGAAAACAGCAACGCTGCATAAATAAAAGATGCGTATATGTCAACAGGAAAGTGAAGCAAGGCAGGTGAATCTACAAGGAGATCCGTGGTGTGCAGATCTTCTTGGAGGTGATCCGTGAGGCTGTCACCTAAACCGAGTATGCCAGCAGGAAGAATGTGACCTCTGAAAATGTTATGTGCTCAGAAGAGGCAAGGCTGCATTCTGAACATTCGAAGGTTAAACTCAACATTTTTCAGTGTATGTTAAAACAAAAACAAAAAAACAAAATGGGACCTGCAGTAAATCCCACTCACCAGACCTTTAAAATAAGGTCTGATTGTTAAACTGATTATAAAATATTACCTGCAGCGTTGTGACTTGACCTCTGTGACATCAGTTGATCCTGGATCGGGATCTTCCAGTCTCTTAATTCTCCTCTGACTCTAATTACAATCCTACCACAATTAAAAGTACTCTTGCATTAGCCATCTGCACCATTACAGGCCACATTAACTCATTTTTTACCATCGTGCATCATACAATGCCACCCAAGATTAGAAAACTGGAGGGAAATGTTATTGCACTGAATTCTCTAATTATCCAGCGCCTATTAATTCAGGGATTGTAACGACTGACATAAAAACGCCCCCCCCTCCCCCCCTCCCTCTTCTTTTATTCTGAGCCACAGATGGGAGAAACTCCCAGTGATCATTTAAATATTTTAGAACATCTTGGTAAGAGCCTGAAAAGAGTCAGTTCCATAAAAAAGCTTTACTCGTGGCTCAGCTCAAACGCTGCAGCAGAGAACTGGACCTCTGTCTCTCAAAATGTCCCAAATACTTTGAGGCAGTTCAGTTTTGGTCCATCAATAGAACCCCCCCCCCGGTTCTGTTAACACTTATCTCTGCCTAAAAGAGTTGACCAAGGACACCCTTTGCTCGATAAACAGAGAAATGTTTTTCTTTTTTTCTCCTCTATGAAAGATTGACCTTAAGAGAAGAATGTTCGAGATGGATTTTTTTTCATGAGTGCAAAAGTTGAGATAGCATGTTAATTTAGTTATGAGCTGTTAAAAGACAATTTTTTAAAAAAAATGCTGCATTCTAGGAATTGGCATAATATTTGGGTTGGTTTAGTTAAAAGTTTAGCACTATGGAGTGCAAAAAATAAATAAATAAAAAAAGACCATGAGAGCTTTATTAGGTTTGGGATTCAAAAAATGCTTTTGTGCTTCTGTAAAAGCAAAACCGATTATGGGATGTGTGTTACGATTCAGTTTCAATTTGGTTTTTTGGCACTGGGAAATGAAAACAGAAAAGTAGGTCTTCATAAAGTAGGCCTAGCATCTGTTCTGTGTGATTGAACTGGGCTCAACAAAAGAGTCCTCATTGAGTTTGTGGTAAAAACTTTAGAAACAGTTACGCCCCCAAAGATCATTCATAGAGGTGCCAAGATGGGGTCAGAGACATTTTTTGGGGTGGCACACCAAACTTGTAACTCTGGGAGAGTTTAACTTGTAGCGATAGATTGCAAGCTCCTTTATTCCATCCATCCATCTATCTTTCGGGCCGCTTATCGTAGACCGGGTCGCGGGGGCAGCAGCCTAAGCAGGGAGGCCCTCCCCAGCCACTTGTGCCACCTACTCCGGGGGAATCCTAAGGTGTTCCCTGACCAGCTGTGAGACATAATCTCTCCAGCATGTCCTGGGTCTTCCTTTAGGCCTTCTCCGGTTGGACGTGGCCGGAAAACCTCGCCAGGGAGGCGTCCAGAAGGCATACTTATCAGATGCCCAAGCCAGCTCAACTGGCTCCCCTCGATTATGGAGGAGCAGCAGGTCTATTCTGAGCCCCTCCCGGATGACCGAGCTTCTCACCCTATCTCTAAGGGAGAGCCCAGCCACCCTACGGAGAAAACTCATTTCAGCCGCTTGTACCCGAAAGCTACCCAAAGCTCATGACCACAGGTAGGAATGTAGAACGACTGGTAAATCGAGAGCTTTGCCTTCTGGCTCAGCTTTCTCTTCACCATGACAGATCTGAACAAAGCCCGCAGTATTGCAGAAGCAGCACCAATCCGCCTGTCGAGCTCACTCTCCATCTTTCCCTCACTTGTGAACAAGACCCCGAGAAACTTAAACTCCTCCACTTGGGGCAGGACCTCATCCCTGACCTGGAGAAGGCATTCTACCCTTTTACAACTCAAGAGCATGGTCTTGGATGTGT
>NC_091743.1:55358478-55365978 GCF_043380555.1 Nothobranchius furzeri | reverse complement strand
ACACACACACACACACACACACACACACACACACACACACACACACACACACACACACACACACACGGTGAGAGGCTTCGGGAAGTCACTGGAGGTGCAGAGGCTATACACAGCCTCTCCTTCACTGTGATTGTTTTAAAGTATGAAAAACACATACATTGCAAATAAAAACAGATAAAAAAATGTTACAACAAACAAACAAACACATTTTGTGATTTAGCAGCTTCTTTAGGAATGAGCTCCTTGGTTATTTTTGGCTGCTCCTTTAATTAAAGCTAGTGTTACGTTGACATACATTCACTGTGAAAACAGATTTGGTTCGGTCTCACCTCCACATGCCGCCAGCTCTGTGCCTGGACACCTTATGCTGTGGTGGCTGGGAAAAGAAATCTGCCATAAACAGTGTTCCTTTGGTGCTCTAAAGTAAAAACGATACAGTATATTATAAAATCACAGATGTTTAAGTGGTTATGTCATATTGCAACGATACTTTGAGACCACTGTTAACTCAGGTCATAATTCCATAAACTGTCCATAGAATGAGAAACAAAGCATCTAAACAACTAACAGTTCAAAAAAAGATCCCAATTAAGATCGACCGATTTCTGTTGCAGATACCGAACCCGATATGTGGAGGTACTGAGGAACCAATGGCTGATGTGTGCTGCCAACATTTTGGGCTGATTTTCATGCTCGATATCAACATGTTTACCACCTTAAAGACATTTCTGAACCTCAATCAGTTTTTAAACATGGAATTCAACCAACCCTTGCGTCTTAATTTGTGCACAGCAATAAAATCAAACATGAAACCAAATTAAAATAAATCATTAAACTGACTGAGCAATAAATATGAAAACAGGTAAACAAAAATAAATGTCAGTTGACAGCATTCATTATGTACAAAATGGTAAATATCGGCCAGGTGTATCAGTCTATCCCTAGCTCCCAATGCTGTGATTTCAACATTTGTAGTAACAGACATGTATCCTGGTTGTTAAAAGGTTTCACATTTAGCTTAGAAAATCACCAACAAAGACAGACAGACTGACAGTGCAAGCCCTACCTCTCCCCTGGGAGGAGTCCCATGTCTCGTCCCCTGGGTAAAACACTTACAGGATAAACACTCGTATTAATATTCTTCTGAGTTACTCTCCTCTCCACTCCACTCGCCCCTCTTTCTCCTTCCCTCTCCCTGTCCTATTTTCCTGCCTCAGCGGACATCCCGTCCTGTCTCGTCCGCCTTGCCAACCTGCTTGACGGAGATGAGAGGATGATCTAAACACAGTAAGGGGGACGACGACGACATGAATCATTACACTTCCTGTTGTTGCATACCATCAGGGGAAGGAAGGAAGAGGACACCCCGGGGGCTCCGATTGATTCCGGAGACTTAATTGGGTTTATTAGCCAAGATGTTGCACCCCGAGGAGGCTCCCAGAGGCCACAGAGCCCCCCCTCCACCACCACCACCATCCACACTCGTGTGAAGGAGAAAGCCTGTGTAATTGTTTTCCCTCCATCTTCTGTGTCATTGTCAGATGAGTCCTGCGGGATTATTAGCAACCCCAGAACCCTCAATAATTCATCCAGAGCTATTTATACACAGATGGAGAGTCCTCTAAAGTCTCTCCCAGTGAGATTATCTGATGCTCCGACAGACAGACAGTCAGGCCAAAGGAGCAGCAGAGAGAGAGAGAAATGGGGCTGCAAAGGTAAAAGCAAGAAAGATGGGCTCACAGAAAGTCACGGGTAAGAAGGATGGAGCAGAGCAGTCACCAAGATGATCAACTTGAGTTTGGCAGCGTATAAAAAAGTAAGACCTAGAGGCGGCAGCTTTTAATGCAGACACGGCCGCGGTAATTCTGGTGTGCATTGAGTTTCAAGGTGAAACTCTCCTGCTTTGCTATTGCGATCAAAAGCGCCATCCCGGGAATAGCATACCAGCAACCAGCACACATTAATGGCTTTTAATCTCCCCCCTTTTTCCTCCATTTAACACAATTAAGATGTTTGCAAAGCTAACACGGGCAGCTAATCAGTACAGGAAGGACAGATGAAAGACATTCAGGGATTTTCATATGCAGAGTAAACACAGTTATTCATCCTTTCTAACGGGCCTGTGTGAAAGAAACAATCAGCTACTTTTTAAATCACCTTCTAGTTCACTAACACAACAATATGAGCATGTAAACATTAGGGATTTAAATCGTTTTTAATCCTAAATGGATGGTGGCTGGACGACATGGGGCTGAGTGACTTCATGCTGTTAATAGCTGTGCGGATACCCATGACTTTCCATCTGCAAGTTGGCGGAGAGGAAGGTGGGGGCATTCTGTTGTCGTCAGGCTAATGAATCCTTTGGCACCCTCAGTTGATTTTCCTACTCTCTTTGTTGGCTCTCCAGCCACAAATAATTATATATATTCATCCCCCTTGGCAGTCACTTTTATCAGGCTCATTTAAAAAGCTTGTCTTCCTCTTGGACAAATTGGGACACAGAAAGGCAGATTGGAGTGATAGTTTTTACATTTTGAATCAATGACGCATTAATCAGGGCAACTAAAGCTACGGGAATGACTGAAAGCACCTCATGGAAAACCAGACATTTGTCTAAAAAATGCATTTTTTTCTGCATGAGTAGGTCCCTAAAAAGTGTATTGCAGTTTAAACCTTAAACCTAACAGCTCTTTTATTTACTATACTCGCTTGTCCACGCAGAGTCGCGGGGGTTGGTGCCTATCCCCAGCAGTCTTCTGGCAAACATGTGGGGTACACCCTGGATAGGATGGCAGTCCATTGCAGGGCAACACAGGACAAACAACCATGCACGCACACACACACACACACACACACACACACACACACACACACACACACACACACACACACACACGCACGCACGCACGCACGCACGCACGCACGCACGCACGCACGCACGCACGCACGCACACACACACACACACACACACACACACACACACCTAAGTCAACCTGACAGTCATTTGGACTGTAGGAGGAAGCCAGTGTTCCCGGGAAGAACATGCACACTCTGCAGGAAGACTGCAGGCTGAATTTGTCTTACAACTCCTCAAAGTTTCCTTTTCCTCCAAAAATCTGCACAAGGCTAGTTTTTTACATGAGTTGATTTATTTCTGACTGTAGACATACAAAGAGCTCCTTCATAGTAACATGATAAAGTTCACGTAACATCGAGTAAAGAACTGCTCATACCAAAGTGTGACAGGTCTACAGCGAGAGTCGACTTATTAACATGTTGTCAGCGATGTGGAGGGCACTTGTTTATTAACCCACGGGGCAGCTGGGAGCTGCAGGGGTGTAATTCTGCTCCCATCTCAGGAAGGTCATTCGCCCTTCTCCAGCCATGATGGCCACAGATTGGTGCTTAAATCTGGCAAAACGCAGCCTATAAATTACAGCAGAGGACAGAGAGGTCAGAGCCTGGCATGGAACTGGGCCAGAAGCTATCAATCTGCCGGGCCCAGAGACGGCGACATCTGTCTCTGGGAGTCCCTCACTCTTTCTACTTCTATCTCTGCTTGACGTTTTCTGTTCCGTCTTTTTCGTTCTCCTTCACCCACACCCCCCACCCGTGCCTTAATTCTTTCAGACCTGCTCTGCGTCTGATATTCGGCAAGCTCTGCTTATTCCATTTTCAGTCTCCACCTCTCCTTTTTACAGTTTCGGTTATGTTTCAGTTTTATTTCGCTCTGCCTCTTGATTCTCTCTCTATCTTTGTGTGCGCCCAAACTCTCCTCCACGGATCCCCTCCCCGCTCGCCCCTTTTATGCATTCTCTTACATTATCCTCGTTCTGGCATCACTCTAATTCTCTCTCGTTCTCTCCAGCTCTTTCAGTCTTGAGTTTCTTGTCATTTTACGCGCTCTTGCACCATCTCCCACTGCAGTGATATGTTTTGGTCTATCTGCTAACCAACCAGCAGGACAGCAGAAAGCCTTTATGTTCTTTTCCTCGTTGTTATGCCAGTATGATTCTGGATGGTAAGACTTAAGGGCAAAAAAAGCACTGCTCTGCATTGCTTTCAGTGAAAAGGAAATTGAACAACATCAAGCCATAAATCTGTGTGGGATTTTTTTATTTTTTTACAAATAAAACAGAAATATGGCAAGGCTTCTTTAGCAACCTGGAAGCATTATTTTGAGTGAAATAGAAATAACAAGTGGCATAATGCTGACTCCGTAAATCAAAACCTGTCAAGCCTAATCCCGAACAAACATTTCCCTTTTGGTTGATGCCTCTGCCGGTTTTGGCAGAACGTTCTGGATTACATTTGCCACTCAAACCCTTGAAAACTTCTCACATGACTTATTAACCCCCCTCCATTTTTTGAATCAAACCTGGCTTTGAATAATTGAGAGGGATCTTTTTGAAAAGCCCTGACCTCCATTCCCACCTTCTTTTTACAAGTCAACGTGGTGCATTTTTAATTAGAGGAATATAAAATAGAAATGAAAGAAGATGGGGAAAAAGGTGAATTAAATCAGGGCCACTAAAACCTGATCATCGGCGTGCGGCTCAGGAGCCCGTAACGCGGGGAGTTAAGGAGGAGGCTAAATATGAGTCTGGTCTGACAAGTCACAGATGCTCGCTAATGTTTGACGTGCTTTCTCGTCTGGGACAAATAGTACACACCTGATGTAATCCCTGCTTCAGAATATCTGAGCAGGCAGGCCTAGAAACATCACTTTGAGTTATGTTCAGCAATTTGGTGCAGAATAAACATCAATTCAACTTTCTACGAACCATAAATCACCAAAAGCTGTGTCATTTGTTTGCCACACATTCAACTCTCCTGCATGGGCTAAACGGGTAATAGAAAGTGTATGCATCAAAGGTCAGGGAGATAGTGAAGAAGGAGTGCATCTTTTTTTCCTGATGTTGAAACAAAAATCAAAATATGATAAAGATCTAACGAGAGATAGGTGAAATGAAGTGTTGAACTTTCAGAGCGGGCTGGGAGATAAAAATTAATGTTTGCAGAGTGTGCACTAATGGGTCACCGGCACAGTTAGCAGTGGCAAACGTTGGCTCCATATTTCATATTGCTGCTGTGTCATGCTGCTGTAGCTCTGTAAGAAACCTCTGCAGCGGGGAGCTGCAGCTGGACCCAGTGTCGCCTACAATCTCTGGGTTCAGTCAGGTTTATTTGACTGCAAGATGTTTGTAATGATTTAGCTTCAGAGGTGCGCAGTCATTTATGTACTTCTGCACTAAAGGGAAAGCAAAATAAAATACACACAGCAGATAGCAAGTCTGAGAAAAAGAACATCCTAATAAAATCATTTATGCACAAACAATAGAATTATTTTGTTGTAAAATCTTCTAATTGTGCAAAGTCTATATTGTTCCTCAAATTGTGACTGGCAATCAGACTAAACCCCCTCGTGAGACTAATTAAAATTATTGAACGTGATTACTAATTGAGTATAGAAACATTATCCAGAGTTCAAAGAGTTCACATTTTAAGCAGATTGCAGGCATGGGTTTATGGTGCTGCGGAAAAGTTGCCTCTGTACAGATTTCCTTGTTTTGGAGTGAATACAAATGAGCCCGGCTGTATGAAAAAAGCAAATGATCCTCTAAACTAAGCAACTGGAAGGAAAACTTGACACCAACAGCTGCGCTCAAGCATTTGTGATAGCTGGTCACGAACCCCTCACGTCATCCAAATTTGTTTTAATTCAATCACATTGTATGGTTTCCAGCATACAGTGATCCCTCGCTACTTTGCGGTTCGTTTATCGTGGATTCACGACTTCGCAGATTTTTTCTTTTGAGCCTTATTCAAGGGGAATTCGCCGATTCGCGGTATTTTTCTATGCGAAATATCAAGAAATTCCAGTTTTTTATCATCGATTTCATCATAAAATGCACTTTTTGTAATAAAACTATAAAAAAAACAAGTAAAAATACAGTACTATGTAAAGGGAGGGTTTTAAAAGTCTGAATACTGAATACGTACCTGTTAAATAAATACTGTAAATATGGTGTCCCTACTTCGCGGATTTTCACCTATCGCGGCCAGGTCTGGAACGCATCCACCGCGATAAACGAGGGATCACTGTATTTTAGGTCAAAGGTCAGATTATTATCCTTTCATGTAAAGACCAGAACACATGGCTCCATCAGTTACAACAAGTAGGTCCAGTTCCTGAAGCAGCAGAGAAGCCCCCAGACCATCACACTACTACTTCCATGTGTGACTGTCATCGTACTTTCTTTTTCTGACATGCAAATGGTAAATGGTAAATGGCCTGTATAAGATATAGTGCCTTCTAGAGTCCTGGGACCCCCCAAGGCGCTTTACAACA
This sequence comes from Nothobranchius furzeri, assembly GCF_043380555.1. Taxonomy (NCBI): domain Eukaryota; kingdom Metazoa; phylum Chordata; class Actinopteri; order Cyprinodontiformes; family Nothobranchiidae; genus Nothobranchius; species Nothobranchius furzeri. The sequence goes on along the minus strand of NC_091743.1, from coordinate 55,359,625 downwards.
TAACATGCCATTCACCCATTCACACACACATTCACACACTGGTGAGGATGAGCTACAATGTAGCCATAGCTGCCCTGGGGCACACTGACAGAGGCGAGGCTGCCGAGCACTGGCGCCACCGGTCCCTCCGACCACCACCAGCAGGCAACGTGGGTTAAGTGTCTTGCCCAACAGACTGAGCGGGGCTCGAACCTGCAACCTTCTGATTACGGGGCGAGCACTTAACTCCTGTGACCCCGTCGCGTATGCAGTATATGTTTTACAACTAATGTAACCACACACACACACACACACACACACACACACACACACACACACACACACACACACACACACACACACACACACACACACACACACACACACACACACACACACACACACACACACATCTTCCAAAATGTTGACTTCGTTTTGACTGATCTGTTCAGACAGATCTTGGGGATCATTAGGATGTTTTTGGCCAATATGAGACAGACCCCTGTCACCTGAACTTGTGCAGCGCTTTAGGTTTTTTCCTGAGTTATTTTCTTCTTAGATTTCTATGGAACGTGACATAACGCAATATTCTTTAGCGTCATGTCTTAATTTTATAGATCTGACAGTAATCATGTCATAATGTGGCTAAACCTTCAAAATAATAGTAAACTGTTTTTGTATAGTGTCTTAGGGTTTTACCCCCAAGGTGCTTACAACACAATCAGTCATTCACATGCAGGTGATGATGAGCTACAATGTAGCCACAGCTGCCCTGGGGCGCACTAATGGTGGCGAGGCTGCCGAGCACTGGAGCCTTTGGTCCCTCCGACCACCACCAGCAGGCAAGGTGGGTTAAATGTCTTGCCCAAGGACACAACAGCATGCCTGGATCAAACCTACAACCTTCTGATTTAGTGCTGGGCATTGAGGCCAATTTCCTAAATCGATTAAATTTTGATTCATAAGGCTCTGAATTGATTAATCACGATTTGATTCAATTTGATTTGATTCAATTCAGTCTGGTCTTTATTATTCATTGTCACTACTGGGTGTTTCTCTGATATGTGCATTTACTGTAGTGTCTTTTGAAGTTTTTTTTTCAATGACCAGCTTATTGTTGGAATTTGGTGTTGCTCAGGTAGAAAACAACATTTCTATCATTTAGATA
>NC_091743.1:55330978-55355978 GCF_043380555.1 Nothobranchius furzeri | reverse complement strand
ACGCGAGGCCTGAGCATGCGTTCTGAACTGAACTGAACTGAGCTTTCTGGGCCAGGGAGAGAAAAAGCACACACACACACACACACACACACACACACACACACACACACACACACACACACACACACACACACACACACACACACACACACACACACACACACACACACACACACACACACACACACACACACACTCACACACACACACACACACACAGAGAGGCATCCCGGGCCAAATGGGAGAGGAGGAGGAAAGAGAAGAATCCCACAGAGAGGATGATGCAACTGAAGTGAAATTTTTGGCCCAAACACACGCTGCATTAACGCAAACCTGCAGGATGCAGAAACACACTCACTCTTCTTTCTTTGTTCAAAGTCAGGTTTGATTTCATCCATCTTTTACTTATATATGTTTGTTTGTATAGAGGCAGCAACCTGTAACCTCTAACTCCCAGTATGACACAGCATGACTCTCTTGCCCTTATTTGAGCATTGTGACTTCCTGGTCTCAGCGAACTCTTCGAAATCTGCTTCCCCCTCACACATTCAGGCTGAAATATCAACACTAAGGTGTTAAGCGAGAACCACAGCTCCTTTTATGACCAACACAGATTATAGCCCCCATCTGCAGCATAAGCCATCTGTAGTATGGGCAAATTTAAACAAGACTGTAAGTGGTCATTCCAGTGCCCCTCCATGTGTTTTACTCCAGTTACACTAAAAGACACGGGATATCGTTACATTTTTTCTGATGGATCGATAGTTTATGGAGCAAAGCAGCTTATTTTGGGACTAAACATGTTCTCCTTTGTAAAACTGAAGTAGACTTTTGGAGAGCACAAACTTGAAGATCTGTGACCCTCTTCAAATGAAAACGGACATTTCGACCCAATAAAGGAAGTTATAATTCCTGCTTTGACTTTGAGTAACTCCCTGGCTTTCTAGCTTTCAGCCTGTGGCGAGAGCTGTTCCTAATGTATTTAGCCTGACCAAGGACAAATATGTTACTCACATCAAATTCCCACCAAGTTCAACAACAACAATAATAACAAACAACTTCAGCAACAGTTAATTTGCTGAGAAAAAAAAACGATTTAAGGGTTGAACACGATCCTGCATGAAGATGCGATAAAAACAGCACCGTTGCTTAACTTTTCTTCCCCATGTCATCAAAGCTCAATCGCTCCAGTGATTAGGACATAAAATCTGGCTGATAAATAGTGCCGGCAATCCTATCTGTCTCTGTTGGTCTCCAGAAGATCTCCACCTCCCCAGCTGTGTTGTGAGCGAGGGGAGAGAGGGGGCTAGCTTTTTGTGCTGCCTCTCAGCCCCGTTGTGCTCAGCGGCAGCGACAGCGGCAGCAGCCGGTGACCATTATAAATGGCCTCTATTAGCATGGCTCGGTTGCAGAAGGGAGAGAAATAAAATCATTGGAAGGAATGTAGACCTGCTGGTGTCCCGGTACCCACTATCAAGCTCTGCTTAGCCCCTCCTCATTCAAAGTTTCCCTCCATCCCCCCATTCCAGTGAGACACAATCCTAAAGACTAGATTACTGGTGATACATGAAGTCATTATGAGGAAGGGTTATGGCAACAGTATCTAATGCACGGCTGACAGCGGCTTTAATAGGGGTCTCTTTCTTCAGAGGTTATTCTTTCGGCACGCTGATAGAAAGCAGAAAGGCTTTTCATTATGCAGCTAGAACTCCTTTTTCAGTTGAAGCACTGCACCATTTAAGGTGGAAGCAAATGAACACAAAAGATGAGGCAACGAAATGTAAAATAAAAAATGGAAGTGAGATTTCATCTGTGTAAATCAGTGGTTGTGTACTACCACGCCCACCGCAAAGAAACAGGAGCACTGTCACTGAAGAGGCGACACATCAATGCGTGGAGACAAAAGCAGGAGAGGGAAAGGAAAGGATGATGTGTCAAATGGAGTTAATGAAAAAGGAGGAGAGGGATGAATATAGGGTGAGGTTTCTGGTGGGAAGCTCTAAAGACTTCACTCCACTGGAGCACGTCACACCTTAAAGGGTCATCTTGCCCTCGCTTCCATCTCGGCTCCGAAGCAGGACTTTTGGAAAAATGTTCAGAAGCAGCAGCGAGAAGAGCGGAGAGCAAAAACTCCCTACAGAAAGATGATCAGAACGAGTGGGTTTCAGCTCCAAACCGCTAACAAAACCAACATTTAAAGGTGAATGGAGAAGAAATCAAAAATGGGAAATTAGGACTTTGGATTTCATATAGTGTAATTGTTGCCCTAAAGAGTATTTACTCCTTTACTCGCTCTCCGACTTTTTAATATTATGCTGTGAAGACTTTAATAAAACCTGGTTTGACAGCAGCACACACTGTGAGTCACTTTGCCTGTTATTTGTGGATCGTGCTGTCTTTTACTGCTAATTTGGACACCTTCCACAGAAACCTCGGGAAGGTGTTAGGAGGTTGTGGAGGAAACACGGCCTTCAAACAGCTTGCAGTGTGCCAGCGAGATGGTAAAGCCAAGGAGTAAAGTGCCTCCAGCTACTTAAAATATGAGCACAGCGGGAGCTCGCTAATGAAAGCGGGGGCCCAGCCTGAAAAGCAGGGCCGTATATCGCAAAGAGGAGACAGTTCTTAGAATCAGCTGGTGAGCTGTGCCTATAGTTCTGGGGCCACTGGTGATTAACCATCCAAGAGGGAGTCGCTACTACAGCTGGACTATTAATAAAAGATCCCCCCCCCCCCACACACACACACATACCTTCTCCCACCTCTTTGGTTTCTTTCCATCCCTGCAGACAATCTCCACCTCCTGAAACTGTGTTACATGGTGGATGTCACACACTGTTTACATGTGGCAGAGGAAGCTTATGAGGAGGAGCAGGAGGGTCCTAAAGAGGAGTAGCTTGATGTAAATGTTCTTCGCTCCCCTGGGAGATGCTCTGCAACTACAGCAGATCATTTAGTGACCTCTCATTAGATAGTCATTTTCATCTGGGATTACCTTGATATGAGATTGGGTGGTTTCTTGTGCAAAAAGGTCCCCCAAAGAGAAATAACTGTAATGAATATTTTTTGGGCTCTGAATATAAAAATCAAACCAGAGCGAACAAGCCAAAAGTAGGCTTGGTTGGAAAGTTTAGAATTAAGCAAAAATTCTCCAGTTTAGCTTTGTGGATTATCCATTTTTTAAAAATCCAGGTGTAACTAATTATCACCAGAATTTATAAAAATAAATGAACAAATAAAGCACAATTTGTTCACACGCCTACTCCTACCGCTGTTGCACGTTTGTATGAACGTGCACGTTCAACCCCCTCTCTCTTTCTCTCCTCACACGCACTCTCACACGCCGAGAGTGTAACAGGCATCAGTGTGCAGCTACAGCCTGACTCACGCTCTCACATACACTTTAACATGTTCTCGCATGAAAAAAAATCCTTAAAATGACAAATAATAGTAAAATAATTTAAAATTTGCGTCTTTCTGCACAAATCTCAGCTAAATCAACACGCACGCACGTCATTAGATATACATCCCTTTTCGTCAGAATACTCATAAATCCGTGGGTGATTCTACATCCCGTGAAACGCCCCTTTCATGCAATTAAAGTAGAACCTCAGTCGATTTTCGGGATTCGGTGGAACCCACCTTTGTGCATGCCCGTGAAGCGGTCCTTGAGCACAGTGAGCTCGTAGATCTTGCCGAACTCCTCGAACAGGGGCCGGAGGTCCTTCTCGTCCAGGTTGCGGGGGATCTGACCGATGAAGAGTTTGATGGCATCGTGGTCCTTCATGGGTATGGTGGCCGGACATCCCGCCGGGCTGTGGCTTAATCCGTTCACGAGCCCGTTCGTGGTGGCAGACACGACACCGACACCGTGCACGGTGCCGTCCACCTGCCCGTTGGTTAAAGTTGCCATGCTTCAAAATCTGCCAGTGAGTTGGGATGGACACAGCAGCAGCAGATGGTGATGGTGGAGGATCGTCACAAAATAAGAAAAAGGAAAAAATAAAAATAAAAAATAAAAGATCAAAATTTGGTTCCGAGACCAAGCCGAGCCAGTGAGGGTCCGCTCTCGTCCTATCACAGCCAGTTTTTAGAATGGTTTGAAAACACATGTAGCGTTTGGCAAAGACACATTTCAAAAGCGCACAATGCCGTTGGTCCCGATGGAGGGTTTGATTCCTTATATTTATGTCCTACCCAATAACTCGTTCATTGATTTCATAAAAGAGAGAAAGAAAGAGAGGGAAGGAGAAGGGGGAGGGAGGGAGGGAGAGAGAGAGAGAGAAAAAGAGAGAGAGAGAGCAACAGCGTTCACTGTCTATTTACACCCACGTTCCTCCGTCCCAGCTTCTTGGCACCCTTTTATTTTTTTTTTGCATTGAGGTCTCGGTATGGGTGTCTTCTCGGTTTAAACGGACAAGACCGGCCCAAAACCTACCAGAGCAGCGGGGAGGTTCAAATAAAAAAGGAACGTTTATAGTCACTAAATGTAAAGCCCAGCCTTTGCCCTCTCCCCTCTTATTCTCACAGAATGAACCAGTGGTACATTCCATCTGGGGGAGAGGGTCTATAAATAGAGAGCTATAGAGAAAACGGTCCTTTGTGCTCCAACTCAGAGAAAACCACTGCACGTTCACTTACTGGAGGGTGTAAAATATCTAGATGGACATCCTCTCAGCTGTGGAATAAAAAAAAATAAACATTTCCACCGGACCTGCTTCACATTAGATTAAGCAGAAACAAACAAAACTAGGCAGAACATTTCTCATAGTCATCCAGGAGGTTTAAGGTGTTTAGTCACATTTCAGATCCTTTCAGCAGCGGTGGAGCGCCCGGGCAGACAGCTCCGTGGTGCTGAAATTCGGTCTTAAAGGAAACTAAACGAGGCGCTAGAAGATACGTCACAGATTTTTTTTAAGCTTTTTCTTCTTCTTTTTTTTGGAACGAGGTACTCTTTTTGCTGTTAGATTATTAACTTCCTCTTCACTGTTTCCCAAAGTCATACTGAATAAATGACTTGATTTTCAGAGAGAGAAAGTCTGTGAGCACCGCCGAGTGGCGTAGAGAGGGGCCACATGGAGGAAAAACAGAAACCCGACAGGAGTGGGACACATTGACAGCATGTAGCTCACAAAAAATATAAAAACAGCCTATTCCCCCAAATAAGACAGAGACAATGATGAATTATAGGAATATATATATATATATATAAAATAACCGATGGTCTGCAAAGTCAATACATTTATTTACTCTAGGTTTTGAGGTTAAAATAACAAATTCTTTTGAATCCATCAAATTATTTTAGTGTGTTGATTTTGAATGACATGAATGTGTTGCAATATGCTTTCTCCTACGTAAAAAATAGAACAGTCTTAGTCAAAATAGTTTGAAAATGCTGCTTAATGACACACCATGTGCATCAACATTTCTACATGATCACCTGTAAGTGACATCCTTTAAATCTCATGACCAAATCCCAGTGATTGTTTTGTCACTAAATATTTCTAATACAATGAGCTAAAGGTTAATATGCACTAGAAGAAGAGCTGTTATAAAAATTCATTATTATTGCTTTTTGGCCACACACTGGTTCTTGTGGATTCTCTTAAGAGTCAGTCCATTTTCTTTATCTCTTCTTCCAAATGGGAAACCACACCCGCTGTTGCACCAGTGCATAAATGACAAGACTGCTGCAAACTCTTTTCAGCCTAACCTGATGAATGCCACTTTAATGACCAGTATTGTTGCCTATTAACACAGGATGCTTGTTGTGTTGCCCTATCATTGGCATGTTTTTTTCACACTGGACAGTTGGCTTTGACTCTATTATTTATGTGTTAACTAGAGGCTCTGGGGCTACAGTTATGTTTGACCCTGCTGAGGTGCCCGAATAACAGCAACATGGCTCTACAAAACTAATGCTGTTTTCTTTTGAAAATATGATAACCCTCTTTACCCCCACACACCATCAGAACATTAGCTAACCATTAGGTAACAAAAGACTCGTGGATCCACAGCATCCGTCTTCTCTTACTGCTCATCTGCTAGCTAAATGGCCTGCTAATGTCATCCCACTCTCATGGCATGACCAAGCCCGAGCAGTTGTTGGGGTGAGGTGGGGGGTACAGGACTTGGCTTTTCTTTGGCATGACACTGTGCTTTGCTCTCCAAGTCTTCTCTTGGAGCCATGCACCATTCAGCACATCAGTCCTGCCTGCGCTCACACCTGACTTACCTCCAGCAATATTTTTTTTAATACAAGGACAAAATGGGAGGGCACAAATCATTGTAATTATGCTCACTGGGTCCTGCCGTGATGATTATGTAAGGTATGGCTCTCTTACTGTCTGCCTTGTGACACGACCTACCTTTAGAGTAGAGGGAGGGCTCCAATTGGTGAGCCCATTTCACTAGTAATAAAATAGGCAACATTAACAAGGAAGAAATGGAACAGTGTGTGTTTTTGCTCTCCACTTTGTAGTTTGAGTCTGTTTGTAATTTTTAACACAGCTTCATGACACTTGAGCTGGCATCCAACTCACAGGCATGCAGAAAAATGACATCTGGTTTTCATCAATATCTTTAACCTCCAGGGACCCAAACTTGTATTTGGTGTGATCTAAAATATAGGAACATTTCTAGCTCTTACAGATTAGTCAACTGTAATTAACTGAAACAAAATTACAAAAGTTAAAACACAATCAACATAAAATTAAATAAAAATGTTGTCAAATATACTACAGTGTCAATAAATAATTAACAAAAAGTTTTAAGTAGAAGAGAATAAAATTTTAAAGAGCAAGGAGTCAATGTCCACATATATGGACACAAGGTCCTATGAGGTTAACTTTCTTTAACCACGGTGCTGAAACTAATAAATTAATATTAGGCAGTGGCAACGAATGTATGCCTCTGACCATGGGGCTGAAACTAGTAAACTAGTATCAAGCAGTGGTAACTGCTGTATAACTCTGACCATGGTGACCATGCTTAAATGAGTATCTGGCAGTAGTGGCCAATGCATGTCTCTGCCCAGGGTGCTGAAACTAATATCTGGCAGTAGAAACTAATTAATGCCTCTGTCCATGGTGCTGAGTTTAGTATCAGATATTAGTATGCCTCTGTCAATAGTGCAGACATTAATACAGGACAGTAAAAATGAATGAATGCCTCGGTCCACGGTGTTAAAACTAGTAAACTGGTAATAGGCAGAAGAAAGTAATGACTGCTTTTGTCCATGGTGCTGAAACTTGTAAATGGGTAACAAGCAGAAGAATGTAATGTGTGCCTCTGTCTTGGGTGCCAACACTAGTGTCAGGCAATAACTCATGAATTACTCTGTCCATGCTGCTGAAGCTAGTAAACTACTGCTACTAACCAGCAGAAGTGAGAAATGCATACCTCTGTCCAGAGTGCTGACTTTAGTATCAGAAAACTGCATGTTGTGTCCATGGTACTGAAAATAACAAACTGGTAGCAGGCAATAGTAACTAATGAAAGCCTCTGTCCAGGGTGCTGAAGATAGTAAACTGGTAACAGGCAGAAGTAAGCAATTCATGCCTCTCTTCAGGGTGCTGACACTAGTGCCATGCAATACCTAATGAATGCCTCTGTACATGGTATCTAAATAGTAAACTTTCACCAGGCCGAATTAAGTAACAAATGCCTCTGTCTATGGTGCTTCAACTAGAATCCAGCAGTAGTGACAAATGCATGCCTCTGTCCAAAGTGCTGACTTTAGTACCAGACAGCAGCATGCTCTGCCCATGGAACTGAAACTAGTAAACTGGTAACAGGTAGAAGAGAATAATTAATGCTTTTCTCCATGGTGCTGAAACTTGTAAACTGGTAACAGACAGAATTGTGTAATGCCTGCCTCTGTCTTGGGTACCAAAGCTTGCGTCAGGCAATAACAAATGCATGCCTCTGTCCATGGTGCTAAAACTAGTGAACTGATGACAGGCCGAAGAAAGTAATGAATGCCTCTGTCCATGGTGCTGAAACTAGTATCCAGCAGTAGTGACAAATGCATGTCTCTGTCCAAAGTGCTGTAACTAGTGAACTGGTTACAGGCAAAAGTAAGTAATGCATTCCTCTGTCCATGGTGCTGACACCAGTAAACTGTTAACTCGCAAAATAAGCTAATAAATGCTTTTGTCCAATCTTGCTGAAACTTATACACTGGTGACAGACAGAAGTATGTAATACATGCCTCTGTCTTGGGTGCCAAAACTAGTGTCAGGAAATAACTAATGCATGCCCCTTTCCACGGTGCTGAAACTAATAAACCGGTATCAGGAAGAAGTACGTAATGCATGTTTAGCTGAGTCATTTAGTTACAACAGTTATATTTAAATGAACATTCTCAAAACTTGTTTTCGTTTCATATTATTTTATTTTTCAAACTGTTATTTTTGTGTATTTTTCGATTAAAGTAGGATGAATGTTTGTTCAAAGATTCCTAGTTACCTCTTGTTCCGGGTAGGGACTTAATTAGTGACACACCAGGGAGGGGCTTATGGGTCACATGGCAGCGGCTTCTCTTCAGAAGCTGCGGCACTGTCACGCCGGTGAGGCGTGTTGCTTGCTGTCTCTCTCCAGATCATATGAGTAGCATTAAAATTGGATATTTTTGGTAGAATTTGGCTAAATTATAAGTTTATGTCAACTTTCTTTTGTTTTTAAGTGTTTTAATGTATTTTAGCTTGGGGTTTTGTTCATCTAAAGTTATTTTTTTATTCCCATGTGCTGCTTGTGGCCTGTAGGAGGCTGGGAGAGAGAGCGCCTTGTGAACTAACGCTGCCCCCTGATGCTGTGTGTGTTCTTCTAGGTATGTTACAGTTTTGTTAATATTATTTTGATGAATTTATGAAAGGATTGCCTAATTTAATATTTTGTGGATTCACTTTATATATATATATATATATATATATATATATATATATATATATATATATATATATATTTGCTAAGACTGTTTTGTTGAGAAATCTATTTTTTTAACCACGTGATTTGGGTTATGTTTTGTTATAATTAATTTGAACATTGACTCTAGAGAAGCTACCATTCTGCCACGGCGGAGGCTGGGAGAGAGAGCGCCTCATGCACTAATGCTGCCCCCCTGTTGCTGTGTGTGTTCATTTAGAGCAATAAAGTGCAGATCCTGAGTCTGGTTGTCCTGAGTAGTTCTTCGAGGTACCTGACCGTACTGCAACCGCTACACATTTCTCTGTCTTGGGTGCCAGAACTAGTGCCAGTCAACAATGAATGCAAGCCCATGTCCATGGTGCTGAAACTAGTAAACTGGAAACAGGCAAAAGTACGTAATGAATGCCTTTGTCCATGGTGCCGACATTAGTGCCAGGTCATAACTAATGAATGACTCCGTCCATGGTGCTGAAAATACTATCCAGCAGAAGTGACAAATGCATATCTCTGTCCAGAGTGCTGACTTTAGTATCAAAAAGCCGCATGCTCTGTCTGTGGTACTGAAACTAATAAACTGGTAGCAGGCAATAGTAATTACTGAAAGCTTCTGTCCATGATGCTGAAGCTAGTAAACTGGTAACAGGCAGAAGTAAGTAATGCATGCCTCTGTTCAGGGTGCCGACATTAGTGCCAGGCAATACCTAATGAATGCCTCTGTCCATGGTATTTAAAATAGTAAACTGGTAACAGGCAAAAGTAAGTAATGCAAGCCTCTGTCCATGGTGCTTCAACTAGTATCCAGCAGTAGTGATAAATGCATGCCTCTGTCCAAAGTGCTGACTTTAGTACCAGACAACACCATGCTCTGTCCATGGAACTGAAACTAGTAAACTGGTAACAGGTAGAAGAACATAATTAATGCTTTTTTCCATGGTGCCAAAACTTGTAAACTAGTAACAGACAGAATTATGTAAGTAAAAATGCTTCTTTCCATGGTTGCTGAAACTAGTATCCAGCAGTAGTGACAAATGCATTTCTCTGTCCAAAGTGCTGTAACTAGTGAACTGGTAACAAGCAAAAGTAAGTGATGCATGCCTCTGTCCATGGTGCTGAAACTAGTAAACTGTTAACTCGCAAAAGAAGCTAATAAATGCTTTTGTCCATGGTGCTGAAACTAGTCAACTGGTAACACGCAGAAGAAACAAATACCTTTGATTATGGTGCTGAAACTTATAAACTGGTAACAGACAGAAGTATGTAATGCATGCCTCTGTCTTGGGTGCCAAAACTAGTGTCAGGCAATAACTAATGCATGCCTCTGTCCACGGTGCTGAAACTAGTAAACTGGTGTCAGGGAGAAGTATGTAATGCATGCCTCTGTCTTGGGTGCCAGAGCCATTGTCAGTCAACAACTAATGCAAGCCTCTGTCCAAAGTGCTGAAACTAATAAAATGGAAACAGGCAAAAGTAAGTAATAAATGCCTTTGTCCATGGTGCTGAAACTAGTCACCTGGTAACATGCAGAAGAAACTAATAAATACCTTTGTCCATGGTGCTGAAACTTATAAACTGGTAACAGACAGAAGTATGTAATGCATGCCTCTGTCTTGGGTGCCAAAACTAGTGTCAGGCAATAACTGATGCATGCTTCTGTCCAAGGTGCTGAAACTAGTAAAGTGGTATCAGGCAGAAGTAAGTAATAAATGCCTTTGTCCATGGTGCTGAATCTAGTAACCTGGTAACAGGCAGAAGTACGTATAACTTGCCTCTGTCGCTAGGTGCCAAAACTAGTATCCAGCGGTAGTGACAAATGCATTCCTCTGTCTATGGTGCTGAAACTAGTAAACTGGTAACAGGCAGTAGTAACTAATGCATGCCTCTGTCCAGGGTTCTAAAACTAGTGACAGGCAATGATAACTAATGTAAGTCTCTGTCGATTGTGCTGAAATTAGTATCTGGCAGTAGTCAATGTATGACCACAGATACAAAATCTAGTACAACACACCAGAGGCCAATGGCTGCCTCTTTCTATGGTGTTGAAGTCGATGTCAGTTCATAGCAAGAACTGCAAGAAAACAAGACAACATACATTTTCCTTGAAGCTGTGTGATTAAGGTGCATAAATCGACTTTTATCATTTCTTAGAACATTCCTCTGAGCTCATCAAAAAGAGGTCACTTCATTCCTCCTGTCCCTCCAAATGAATCTCTGCAATCACGCAACAAGGAAAGCCTATTTTCCCCTGGAATATTGCTGGCTTTCTCGTCATGGCTTCAATTTTCTGTTTCAGCATTGTAAACGGTTGCAGCAAGGCAAAAAATGAAAAGGGAAATGCAATTCTGGGTAACCAAGTTACACAAATAGATTGATAATCTGCATAAGGCACACTAAAGTGCTCAGGCATTTTTCAATATTACCTATTCTGCATAGTAATGTCTTTTCTCACCTCTCCTTCACGTGGCACAAAGTTCTAAATCTCCTTTAGCCTTGGGACATCTGAGCTGTATATCACCCCCTAGTAATTTAGGAGGAATAGCACAAAAAGATAAGGAGATGGCAGACACATGACTAAATGCCTAGAAAGTTTAGAGGGATAAGAAGGGCATGGATGTCCTCTTTTACTTCTTTAGTGTCATTCGGTTAGACACTGGCAGGACTGTGCCAAAAACAACTAAAATAATTAGAATTACTGGAGCATTTTTCTAAAAGCACTGTAGTTCTCATCTGGACTAAATATGACTACAATCTGTTTCCTCAATTTAGGTCCACACACATTTTGGCCTCATGTATCAACAAATGTGTGAAATAGTGTCTGAAATTATTTATGATTGGATTTATTTTTTTTTACAAATATTATCTGCTACTACTTTTTGGAGAGATTTCACAGAAAAACTATTTTAGATATACAAGAAACAAGAAGGAGAAATGATAAATACCTGTAAATTGAAAAATTGTGGAATCTGCCAGGAATCTCATTTTGTAGTGCAATGCACTGAGGCTGTCTCTTGCCCCTGCAGTTATACCTGGCCTTCATTGGAAAAAGATTACTACTGTGACATTTGACATGGGTAGGCATCTCTGCTTGTGCTGAATGCCAGCTGTACAGATCAGCTGTGCTGACAGCTCGTCTCCTTGACAGACTGGCTGTCCTGAAAACACAAGCCTCTTGACAATCACTAGCTTCTCCACAGCATCATGCATATGCTCGCTCATGCTGCCCACCCATAAATCCAGCTTAGGCACCCACGCGCTTGCATTCACAAAGCTGAAGTGAAGTTAAACCAAAATCTGTTGAACTTCTTTTGAAGATGTGGAACACTTGAGTTGTGTCAGGTGTCACAAGTCATCAGGTCAATCAGTCAAGACAGAAAATGACTTAAAAGTCTGGACACTGTTTGATTCAAGCAGCACCAAAAATCCTATTTCCACTACATCGGCTCTGTTCCATAGAGGCCATGGTGTAAGGTGACCTTTGACCACTGGCTATGTCGACGCAGACTGATGATACTCTAAGGGCTTGACTCGATTTCAGGATAATGTAACACATCCATGCCACACAAGCAGCCATTTTGGGGCCTGAACTTGTAGCCTTAATTGCTTGTGGGAGAAAAACTGAACTCACCAGCAAGTGTGAGACCATCTTTAGTGAAGTGCTGAGCCTATTTAAAACTTAATAAATGAATAATTTAGGTCATATTTAAGCTGCTAAGAAAACACTGACGGCACAGTTAAATCACTGGCTCAGAGAGGCAACAACCGTGATTAGGATATAGTATGCTGACATAGGTTGAGACAAAAAGCTTAAATAGAGATGTGTGTTTTAGTCTCCAGCAGATAATAGACAACAAAAGAGATAATAGCGTGATTGTGTGTGTGTGTGAGTGTGTGTGTGTGTGTGTGTGTGTGTGTGTGTGTGTGTGTGTGTGTGTGTGTGTGTGTGTGTGTGTGTGTGTATGTGTGTGTGTGTTCCAGGAGCTGCTGCACCTGAGTGATGTGGGGAGCTAAGGAGATGTGGTGTGTGTTACGGTTTTCTTCTGATAATGACAGATAAATGAAAGCAGACAGACAAAAGAGTGGCAGAGTGATGGAGGGGAATGCTAGATAAACAGACAGGTGCAGCTATGGATAGATAGATCAGTTTTACTGTACTGTCGGCCGGTGAAGTTAGAATGTGCTGGGGAGTGTCTTTCACAGTGCTGGAGTGATTGTCAGCATATGTCAGCTGTGAATTGAATATTAAGCATGGGCACACATGTGTAAAGGAAATTATTTGAACCAACAAACTGACAACCACAAATTCATCGTTTTTCATGCCTGTGTTGCTCTTTAAGATCAATTAGCATTGTAACGTCATGAAATGGCCTGACTTTGAGACCCACAGGTCAAGTCCACAGCCAGGTCATTTTGCCCTGGTTATGAGTCCAGCAAACAATATTTTCCCTCACAGGAGACTGAAAGCCAGACACCCTGAAAGAGATAATAAAATCAAACAATAACATTCTCTCCTACCAAGGTCCCTTTACAGAGAAATTCATTAAATGAACTCCTCGATTCACAGAAGAAAGACGATTTTAAAATTAAAGATAATCATAAAATAAACGTTTGTTTATTACTACTTTTAATAATTATAAAACAATGAAATGTTTCATTAATATGTGCTTAATAATATTTGTTAAGCATGTTTACTTGATGAGGTCATCACCATCTGCACTCACACAAAAACAAAGTTAAGTGAACGCACGACACATAGTTAACCTTTTGTCCAGTTCAGAGACTCCGGATCAAAGAGGGTGTGTCTCTGAGATTCTTGGTAATATTCCTCGAACTTGTCAACTTTTGGTTGGCTATTCAATCATAATATCATTCCATTAAAACTAGACCACTCTGGATTTTCTTGAGTTCGAGAGCAAGCTTCAGACCGGCCATCTGAGCAAAACCTCTTTAACCATCAAGGATACTGACACATCGTCAAAACCTTGTTTTAACCTTTTTCGCACCTGCAAAGCTGATAGCAACAAGATAGTTTCCTGCAGAACAAAGCTGATATTGTTACGACTCCTTAAGAGTTATTCCTGAGACGCAAACTAGTTCCAACTGTCATTACCTGGAAGATGACCCTGGACTGACATGGTCGTACGAGGAGTTGGTCTACGGACTTCGGTACCGGGGTCTCCGATCCCTTCCTGACATCTCGGATCCGAAGGGCGTCTCCGCTTGGGTACGTAGAACACAGTGAGATTGCGTCTGAATGTGGTTTTGATAACAATCTATTTATAGCTTGAACAAACCAAATTCTTTTAAATCCGGAACTCCGCTCTCTGAGATATGGAGATTCTGACTACATTATTCACACATAGGTTCCAGACACACCTTTAGTTCCATCCATCACAGTAAATGCTTAGTTAGTCTGTCAAGTTTTAATTGTTTGTAAATAAATTCTTACTTTTATAAACCTGACTGTTTCTTGAATCAAAACGAAGTGTGTACAATTCCCGAATGAATAAAGAATCCTGGAACCTTCTGACTAAAACAAATAAAGACCAAGCAAGGTGATATTCTATATTTAAATAGAGTATCACAGCTCATTGGTCTCAAGTGGTGTTAATGATATAAATAGCTCTTAACGCAATTTACATAACCCAACATACTATTTATTAACATTACAGCATGAAAATCCTCCTTGACGAGGGAAAAAATGATAACATGAGCATGAGGAGAAGAGAATTCCTCTCTCTCTGCCGGCATCCTTGAAGTTTTGATTTCTTTTTTCTCCTTTCAGGCATCAACAGACAATTGAAATGCCACAACACCACTCGTGCTTGTATGCCTCTTTATTTGCATCCTGCCTGCTGTTCTGAACTTTAACATCTCACCCACAATGTCTGCACCCGTCTTTGCACTGCAAGTGGACTCTGTGGGGCAAATTAAACAGCATCAGTGTGAAAGATGCATATAAAGTGTGGGAATCCGTCAGTCAATGAGTCCAAACAGGGCCACTGCACCTGCCCCCGGCTCCTGGCAGACACAAACACAAAGGGGCTGCTGGCAAAAGCTTTGCTCAGGTAGGGAAAGGTCATTAATAATGAATACTAAACCAGCAACTGAAAAAGGTTACCATTTTCGCCACATTTCTCATTTTTCCACAGCATTTATTAAAGCAGTTTCACTTTCATTTTGCTGCCACCACCAGAGTGAGTGAAAATCTGAGCTTTGGCCCTGCTTTGGTTCTATAGGGGCTGGAAGGGAGATGAAAGGAAAATGGTTGCACGGTGTGATTCATTCATCTATGGATCAAGTGTGATGGCTCTGGGAGTGGTGCTGGATTATTTGCTTTTCTAGAGCTTGGTGTCATTGTGTAAGGTTTCTCATAAGATGTAATACATTTACTTAACTATACTTAACTATAGGTGTACAGTTTAATGTGAGATCATTACAATATGATTAGTGGCAGAATATTTGGCGAATGGCGAGTGACGTCATAGATTCATTTTCCCTGATAGCTCGACAGTGCGTTCTTTCCTACCAAGAGAGTTTCAGACAAGAAACGGCAGCTGGTCATGTGAAGTCAGAAAATGACCAGAGAATTGCAAGATCATGTGCAATTATGGGAATTTACCAGGTAAAAAAACAAGAAGAAAGTGTAACACTTTAGTTTTGGAAACACAAATTAACCATTGATTAGCTGCCAATTAATATGCACATTAGTGGACTACTAATTCAGATTTAGTCATTATTAAGCTAGTATTAGGTGCTTATTACCAATGCTGTAAGTCTAATATTAACAGGCCATAAATTAAGAGTTTTATCAAAATAAGCCATTCATAATGGTTTGTTGCTGATTAATGCACATACTAAGTAGCTCAAATCATTATGCGGCTTTTAACAATGTAATTCAAGGGGAATAGTTATTCTGCACTAATAACCAAAAATATTATGTTCTGATATTATTCAAATAAACACCAAACTCCACAAGTTAACAGAGCCTAAACAACAGTCAACCACTTGTAAGCAAGAATACATTCCCCATTCTAAAGTCAGATTTTGTTCATACCTAATTACCAGTAGTTTAGTATTAATTAACCACTTAAAGGCAAGAATATGTGTCACTGAAAAGTATAACAGCGTGCACCCTAAATGGACTGTGGTTTGGTTGCTTTTCTGTTTACCTCGGTCACAAAGATGTAACAAGTACTGACATCCTTTTTTTTTGAAGCAACTGGAAATCTGCACGTCTTTTATTTTGAAAGCTTCCAGATGTATTACACAGATTTTAGTGTTTTAGCCTTATCTGAACTCCTGAGTTTGATCTGTTCTGGAAGCAAAACATGTAAAAAAAAAGAGTCAAAGCATAAATTTGGTGGAGTGACGCAACACTGTCTGGGATGTGTCCAAAACGTGACATTTTACAACAGATGAAAACAACCCAGTCGAGTATCTAGGCAGCTATTAGCTGCATTGTAGGCTTGTGACAGCTCCAAAAGGCTTTTGCGTATGGTGGAAAGACCCTTATTTCCCACTTTTTTGGTCACACTTGAATGTTTATGATCAGCAAGTAAATTCAACAGCAGAAAATTAATAAAATGAGTGAATACAAAATGTATTCTTCATTTTCAAATGATGATTGATAATCAACTCCAAACCTAATAAATGGTAACAGCTGTAACTGATAGTTTTTTCCTTTTAAAAATGCAGTGAAGTTACATGTTTTGTTTTCTTGTGTTGTTTTTATCTGATTTTGAAATATATTTGCTGATCTGTAATGTTCAAAGAGTGACAAAATGACTTTGACTGTTTGTGTTATAAAACACCATGGGGGTTTGTTGAACCCTAGTAGGCACTATATCAAACGCAGGTCATTCACAATTTTTGAATAAAACACCAGAAGAAAAACATTTCATTTTAACTTGATCACAAAAACAGAAGAAAAAAAACACATTGACCAAACTCAGCTGAGCATATGTGACTCACTTTTTAATCACCAGTGTTCAGACCATGGGAATTGTTCTTATACATTAGAGGTAATTCTTTATTGTTCGTGCAAGCACAGCTACAGCAAACTCCTTGTGTTATTGCGATGAGGAGAAGTAAGTAGTGTTACAAATAGACTTTCAGAAAAGCTTTGGAAGAGAAGGAGGGAGAGCCTTGAAAAGCCTTCAAACAGACAGAGAACAGCACGAGAGCCCACACCGTGCCTCCTCCTCATTGTACTCACTGCAGCACAAACATCTTATACACCATGAAATACTTTGCTAGAGTTTATAAATATGTGTCCTAATCTTTGAATGCATCACCCCCCCCCCCCCCCCCCCCCATCTCCGCTCAAAGTGGAGCTCTCAGGCTCACAGCTTCTCGTGATCCTGGCGGAGGACTCCTGGAGGACACTCTGGTGTCATGCTGCGAGGCTGTGGCCACATATGTGTGCTCCACATGGTTCCCCTGAGGGCACCGTCTGATTGGATATGGGTGCTGGAGCCTGTCGCCTATCTGTGAACTCTCCCTTAATCTGGATATAGTAAGCCCAGAGGGAAAGACACATCACTGGGGCTAAAATCATCGTGGCCTTCACCGTTTTTCTTTTAAACTCGCTCATGCAGCGGACAAGAAAACGTATGAACAGTTTCATGCAGCATTTATACTTATTTTTCATGCAGATACTTTATATTCTGCATAAAGAACATAGGTTTAAAATGTTTTATCGCAGCAGCTTATGGAGTAAAAAAAAATAAAACAATCTTCTGAAAAATAACACGCATAGTTTATAATTTGTGTATGTGCTTCTTTTCCCTCTCATATATAAATATAATGAGCTCTTAATTTGTTAAAGACACAAATGAAAAATGTTATTTTCTTCTTATTACATGCCCTACGGCCCGAGGGAGAAAAATGGCAGGTGGGTCTGTTGTTAATTTTCCACCAAGACCTCATTACTGAGGTATTGAATCATTAGGTGGTAGGAAAGTTAACCAGGATGATGCCACTAAGAGATATTCCCTCAACGACGCAATCTTTCATGACTTATAGACAATCAGAGAGACGGGGTTAGATTGGATTTTTTTAGAGCGACAAGAACATAAATTAGTAATATTAATTAGTTAGAAATCCATGATTCATGAAATAAACTAAGAACACACACACATGTGGAGTGCACATACAGACTAAAAACACTGAACATGCACACTTAATGGACACAGGCAGGTGCGTCAGGCGGACTCTAGCTGGGTGACCTATCCTTTTACATTAGAACCTCATGTCATGCAGAGGCAGAGACAACACTTCCCGGGGTGGATCGATCTCCTCTACACTGCAGCACTCTGCTCTCCTGTCTCAGACACAAAGGGAATGCACCTGCCTGGAAGTGCTGCTCTGACATGAAGCCTGCAGGGAAGCAGATGTCTCAGAGGCAAATGTGGATTTGATGCTTCTGCTCTGCTTCTTTTATATCTACAAAACAACCAAGATGCAAATCAACTTTAATGTGAAAATAAAAACGTGTAACTTTGTGTTTACTCCCTGAAGCAGACTTAGATGATGCCAAATAATTTACATGGAAAATGCACGAGTCTGACTCTAAAAGATTGTATGGGAATAGTACATCCAAAAGTCATGGCTACATGGTTAATATGTGAGAAAATAGATTTTGACGAATGCAAATGT
Organism: Nothobranchius furzeri; assembly: GCF_043380555.1. Classification (NCBI taxonomy): domain Eukaryota; kingdom Metazoa; phylum Chordata; class Actinopteri; order Cyprinodontiformes; family Nothobranchiidae; genus Nothobranchius; species Nothobranchius furzeri. The sequence continues at coordinate 55,337,399 of NC_091743.1, read as the reverse complement.
AATGATTTAATCTGTATATTTGATCACATAACTCAATATGCACGAACATGTTCAAGTTACTCAATGACTTTTTGCACTACATCCTTTAATTCCTCACATGCAGGGGAGAAAAAGGCAGGGTGCAAACCTGACATGTAGCTGCTATGAGAAAAACCTCAGGGTGCTCTAAAGTGAAAGAAACAATAACCTAATGGAAAAATACTCCATAACAAGTCCCTTATGCATTATGAGCTTAATGTACTCTGTATCAAAATTGAAAATATGCAATCTGCACTGAAATGGCCTTTGTGTATTGTGTATAATTATTAGAAATCATTAGGTTTTTATGCTACATGTGGCCTGTTTTTGCAGTTTTGTTTCTCATCTGACTAGGCACGTGCACAATACCATAAAAACATCTAATCATACGTTTTAATTTCCTAATCTGAATACATTGAAAATGTTACATTATTGTGGGACAAAAAAGAATCTTCTCTGCTTGAAATAAACACACTTTACTGACATAAAGACATGTACCTGCAAGTTTACGACAGCAATGCCGGGTGTTATCTGCACTGATCTGCGTGTGGCTTGAAACACACTAAGAAAGAAAAGTTTGCTTATGCGACCGAAATCTTCCAACACTGTGTAAAGACACATGCACTGGTTGCCTGACAGCAGTAGCACAAACCAATCTGCAGAAATGACAACAAGATTAATATTTTAAAGTTTTAATAAATTTCATGTAACATTTAAAACAAAACAACAAACTCCCACTTTCACCCATCCTGCTCAAACTAAAAGAGAGAGAGAAAAAAAGCAGGTTTCAAAGCAGTACCAAATCAAAACACAAAGATCAATCTTCTAAAGAAATAAAGGAAACAGTCACAACAATTTTTACCAAGGGTACTGTCATGGTCTGCGTCCTGCGTCCCCCTCATGTGTTCTCCAGCCCCCTTCTAGGTTCCCCTTATGTGTCTCCTTGTGTTCCCCAACCCCATCCAGGTGTCCCTTTAGGATTCCCCTCATGTGTACTCAAGCTTCCTGTGCCCATCTTTGTCCCCAGTTCCCTCCCGGTCTCCCTCAGGTCTCCCCTAGTCACCCCTCTGTAGTTTTTCTATAGGTTCAGCTTTTCATTTTATTAGTCTCCTTTAGTGTGTGTTTCCTTCCCCACGCGTTAATTAGTCTCCCTTACTCCTCAGGTCATTAGTTATTTATTCTTTGGTTCTCCTGTGCCCTTAGTCTTTTAGGTTTATTATTTATTTTGAGATTTATAGGTTAGGATTTATCCCCTGTGCTTGTTTTTCCCTTCCCATTTAGTTAATTGATTTCACCAGTCTCCCCTCAGTTCTCTCTCCTCACTCACCTGCTCTTCGTTTCCCAATTACCCAGTCACTCTAAATATAACCGTCTGCATCTCAGTGTTTTGTCGATCCATTGATGTTTGATGTCAGTGTTGCCATATAGCAATAGCAAAAGGCTGAATAGCAACTGCAAATTTCCACCTCATGTACTGATCTGCTCAGTGTCCGACCGGAGCTCCATGGAGGTGTTTATAAGATCGGTTCTTAGCACCCGTAGCTCACATTTAATAAAGTTGAAGTCTTACACTATGACACCTCTCAGTTTTGCTTCAAACATCTCCAAGAATTCAGACCTCAGAGCCATGATTGTGTCATCTTTCTGTCACACCCTGTCTGGTCTCCCCATTCTGTTCAGTCATGTGTCTCTGTTAATTGCTCCCACCTGCCTCTCGTTTTCCAATCACCCAAGCTCCCAGCCCTCATGTATTTAAACCCCTTCAGTTCTCTGTCTCTTGTCGGTTCATTGTTTCAGTGTCCAGCATGTTTATGTCATTAAAACCCTTTTACACCTTCTAGTTTGTCTGCCTGCCTGCCTTCCTCACTCGCATGTGGATCGTTGCCTCCACTTCACTCACCGGCACGTTTTGACAGAATGAACCAAACTCCTAAAGGATCTAGCGGGGAGGTTCTCCCCTGGGAGTGCCTGCTCCAGTTCCTTACCTCAAGCCACCGGCTGGCTTCTCCTCCTCCAGCGTCGCCTCGCCGCCGTTGCTGCCGCCGAACCCTAGCCGCCGAACCCTAGCCGCCGAACCCTAGCTGTGACAATCCCCTCCACCCTCCCGGAACCAGATGAGAGGTTGGACCGGGAGACGCAGCTAGACCTCTCCTGCTATGTGGGCACCAGACTGGCTGTGTGCTCCCCCGGATTTGAACCATGGTGCTGGGAAGCATGCCAGGCTCCACCGTCATCTGCAGGCGGAGGGACCACGCCTACAGCCCATCAGACAGAGCTTGCCGGCCTCCAAGCGGAGCTTGGCCGGATCCGTCAACTCGTCAGCCTCCAGGAGTTCCAGCTGGACACCCTATCCTCCCCGAATCACCAGGAGAAGGTTTCGGTCCAGTCAGCAACTACCTTGTCTTTAGGCCAAAGGATCGAGCCTGCAGTCCATCCGGCAGAGTTCGCCGGTCTCCGAGCTGAGCTGGCCCGACTCCATCAGAGCCTCAGTCTCCAGGAGCTCCAGCTGGACAATCTATCCTTCCTGTTTTCCCAGTTACCGGCAACACCAGTTCAGTCAGCACCCGGTCCCGCGCCACCACTCCAGTCAGCTCCAGTTGCAGTGGTGACCCAAGAGGCTCTTTCCCCGGGCCGGTCTGTCCAGATGTCAGAGCCCAGTCCAGCGGTTCCAGCCAAAGAAGCGGTCCCGTCTGCAGCAGCTCCTCTTCCACTCTGGAAGACGGTGGTCCAGAAGTCTGCGGTCCAGGAGTCGGCGGTCCAGGAGTCGGCAGTCCAGAAGTCGGCGGTCCAGAAGTCGGCGGTCCAGAATTCGGCGGACCAGAAGTCAATGCCTCTGGACCAGAAGTCGACGCCTCCAGACCAGAAGACGACACCTCCGGTCCAGAAGTCGATGGAGGTCGACACCTCCAGCCCTGAGACTGACGCCTCCAGCGCTGAGGCTGATGCTCCTTCGTGTCCAGAAGTCGACGCCTCCTCATGTCCAGAAGTCGACGCCTCCTTGTGTCCAGAAGTTGACGCCTCCTCGTGTCCAGAAGTCGATGCCTCCTCGTGTCCAGAAGTCGACCCCTCCACTACAGAAGTCGACGTCTCCTCCAGTCCAGAGGTTGACGTCCCCTCCAGTTTAGATGTCGTCTCCAGTCCAGTGGTCGACGCCATCTCCAGTCCAGTGGTCGCCTCCTCCAGTCCAGTGGTCACCGCCGCCGCCTCCAGTCCAGTGGTCGACGCCATCTCCAGTCCAGTGGTCGCCTCCTCCAGTCCAGTGGTCACCGCCGCCGCCTCCAGTCCAGTGGTCGACGCCGCCGCCTCCAGTCCAGTGGTCGACGCCGCCACCTCCAGTCCAGAGGTCGACGCCACCGCCTCCAGTCCAGAGGCCGACGCCGCCGCCTCCAGTCCAGAGGCCGCCGCTGCCTCCAGTCCAGAGGCCGCCGCCACCAGTCCAGAGGCCGCTGCCACCACCAGTCCAGAAGAAGCCGCTGCCGCCAGTCTAGAAGTCGCCGCCGCCAGTTCAGAAGTCGACGCCGCCGTCGCCAGTCCAGAAGTCAAGGACGTCTCCTCCAGTGTCTCTGCCTCCGTTCACCGCCGGTCCTGCCCTCGCCAGGCGCAAGCATCCCATAGCCCGTCGTCGTCTCCTCCTCTGCCCCAGACGCAGTCCCCCAAGAGCCCGTCGTCGTCTCCTCCTCTGCCCCAGACGCAGGCCCCCAAGAGCCCGTCGTTGTCTCCTCCTCTGCCCTAGACGCAGGTCCCCGGACTCTACTGGTTCCTGCCTCCTCTCCACTGGTCCCTCAGTTCCTCTTGGCCCTCCTTCCTGGTCCCCCTCCTCCTACCCTGCATTGTGTTCCTGTGGGCGTATGGTATCCGCCCTTTTGTGGGGGGGGGGGTGGGGGGGGGGGGGGGGGGGGTTACTGTCACACCCTGTCTGGTCTCCCCATTCTGTTCAGTCATGTGTCTCTGTTAATTGCTCCCACCTGCCTCTCGTTTTCCAATCACCCGAGCTCCCAGCCCTCATGTATTTAAACCCCTTCAGTTCTGTGTCTCTTGTCGGTTCATTGTTTCAGTGTCCAGCGTGTTTATATCATTAAAATCCTTTTACACCTTCTAGTTTGTCTGCCTGCCTGCCTTCCTCACTTGCATGTGGATCCTTGCCTCCGCTTCACTCACCGGCACGTTGTGACACTTTCCGCTTAAGCACATGCAACTTTTTAGAACAGGAATTCAGCGTTGGCGGACCCAAAGTAGGCGAGACTCTGGTGGCCGCAACCCACTTACTTCCTGGGTTCAAGTGCAAGCATTTTTGCTCTTTTCAGTATTTTCCAACACTCTAGCAATCTGCCTTGGAGCCAGCTCACATATTGGATCTGAAGTGATGCATTAGGCATCGAGTCTCTTAGAAATTTCAGGCTCCAAACTACTTTCAAGAGGAAAGCCGGTTGGGAGCTACAGTCACACATTTTACTTGTCTGCCGCCATCTTGGTCTCTCAAGACTCAATATGAAAGAAAGGACTCTTACTGTTATAGATCAGAATGCTAAAACAAAGCAAGACACAGAAAAGACACAGAAGTTAAATGTCCTATACCATGCAAAATCCACATTTTGGAAATCCACTTTCGCCCATGTTATAGGTCATCAAAAACACCCCCAAAATTATTTTTGACTTTACACGTGCGTTTACCTATCTCAGCTCCTGCTTGTCTTCAAGTTTGCCCAGCTATTGGGCAGGATAGGGCAGGTTGGCATCAACATAACATCATCCAGCTAGTGTAGAATCCCAGTCCCTCCTCCCCTGGACTGTAAACACTATTACCCAGCCTCTCCATGTAGCGAGCAGGGAGTTTAATCTCCACAGTTTCAAAGATGTGATTTCTTTCTTATCTAGTCTGGATTAAAAATAAAAAAGTGGGTAAAAAAACCAAATCTAAAATCCTCAGTGGGGCCCCCAAATGACTGAGTGGGAGCAATGCTCCCTTAAGCTTTATACTAGTTACGTGAAATTTATTAGCGGCTCACCATCAGGCCACTCTTTTAAAAACCTTTTAGAGGCATTTCTGGAAGTCCTGACTAGAGGCCACCTCCTGTGACATAACCCTGTTCTCATAGCTTAGACATGTTCCTCACCTTCACCCCTTCCATGATCCACACACATCCACTGTCTCCATTCCACATTTCAAACCAAAATGTCAATACTCATTTCAGTCTCAGACTAAGAAGAATGGGATGTGTGTGTGTGTGTGTGTGTGTGTGTGTGTGTGTGTGTGTGTGTGTGTGTGTGTGTGTGTGTGTGTGGGTGTGGGTGTGTGTGCGTTACAGAGTGGATTGTAATGGCTGTCTGTCTTCTGACAGACATGGAAAACAACAAATGAACAAGGTCATAAGCAATATCAAATATATCAATGGGAGGAGATGTGAACAGCGAGTCACGGAGAAGCTTCAAATTACTCATGTCAGTTTCTGAAACAAAGATCGCTCAGAGGCATCTGTCCTTCCATCTTGTTCTCCCCATTGTCATACTGAGGAGCTTCACTGCAATCTAAACTGTGCTCTCTGTTGTCTGATGCAAGTGAACCAGGGTTGTGGTCACGTGTGGCAATGTGTGAAAATCAGACAACCATGTCCGCACTGCTGAATGTCTTCCTTCATGGACAGCACATAAGATCAGCTTTTACTTCATTTCGACATTAGTATGGGTTTCTTTGCAAACACCAACAGGGAGAAAATGGTTTTAATTTCTGAAGAAACTGTGCTAAATTGGCAGAAATATTTTTCGCTTTTGAAAAGGGTTGAAAAACCCCCCACAAAACTTGTGACTTTTGTATTTAAAGACAAATGGATCACTGGTTTCATAATATCTTACAGTACTTTGTTTTTATAATTCTTTTTCCATCTTTAAAAAGCTTATTTTATGACACAAATGAGAATCCAGTTTCTATTTTTTGCAAGGTTTCATTTTGATGAAGTAACACATATAATCAAAATACTTTTTGTTTAACAGTACAGAATGATCTGCAGTCATTACTAAAGTGCCTAATGATTTACCACCGATGGCAACAAGTTACTGGCTCCAATATGTATAGTCCCATTACACCACCTTTGAAGAAGCATCAACTTATATAATGAAATGCCAAGTCAGCAAATTATTCCTAAAAGTTATCATAGTCTTGATAGCAAATTAACTTCCTTTGAACGGTGTCCTAAAAGTCTTTCTGAATATGAAGGGTCTGGCATTCTTTGAAGAAATGCAAATCATCCACCACCTTTCTGCCAGTTTAAAACCCAGGTCTTTCCATGTGGAAGACAATACCTCTAGCCTGGGAAGTCATTCTATACATGTGACTTTACAGTCTGGTTCCGTCATAGCGTGGGACTTACGGTTGTCTTTCAAACTGTCTCCACATGATATTGGACAA
>NC_091743.1:55303478-55325978 GCF_043380555.1 Nothobranchius furzeri | reverse complement strand
TGCACCAGAACTACATTCTCGCAGCAGCTACCCGCTTGACTACGCTGAGTTGTTCCACTCCTATTGCACTAAGAAGATGGCAGACAAAAACATCCAGCCCCAGCACATCACCAACATGGACAAGGTCCCGCTTACCTTCGACATCCCGGTGAACCGGACCGTGGAGAAAATGGGGACCAGCACGGTGTCTGTGCGGACGTACGGCCACGAGAAGTCCTGCTTCACCGTCATGCTTGCCTGCCAGGCTGATGGACAGAAGCTGCCGCCGATGGTCATCTTCAAGTGGAAAACTTTACCCAAAGAAAAGTTTCCCGTTGGCGTGATCATCAAGGCAAACACGAAGGGCTGGATGGATGAGGACTTGATGGCGGCGTGGCTGCGGGAGGTGTACACCAAAAGACGGGACGGCTTCTTCCGCACTTCTCCAGCCATGCTGATCTGCGACTCCATGCGGGCCCATCTCACCGACGCCGTTAAAATCCAGGTGAAGAGGACGAACACGGAGCTCACCATCACACCGGGTGGATTAACCAAAGAACTCCAGCCGCTGGACATCGGGGTTGATTGGCTGTGTGCCCTATAATCAGGTGAGCCTTATGGTGCGGAAAATACGGTAATTTACGTGGCGCTAAGCCTAATTTATACTTTTCCGTCTACGTGGGTACAGAGACATGCAACGTAACTATGAGTCGGCGCAAGAACTCTCCGACAGGATCACAGAGGCTGACGGAGACACACCAAACTTTTATCCATCAACAATGACGGACACTGCAAGCTTGTGATTGGTCGGCACGTCGCTTCCTTTAATTCATCAACAGCACCGCCATTGCCTCTCAAAAAATAAAAAGATACATAGCGACAGACACAGAACAGTTCTGAAAACATGAACATTATTTACCCGTAACTGAAGGTGTACAAAGATATGCAGTAAGTGTTTTATTGGTAGACAGAAATGATGAGAAACGTGAGTTTAGAGGTGGTGATCGCATGAACACGAGGGGGAGAATGAGGGACAAATTCGTCCCTGTTTAAAAGTCTCGTAAATACAATGAAAAAATGTATACAGATCGTGGACCAGGTACATGATTGTAATGGTGGCAGGGTACTCCAGAAAAGCCCTCTGTTGTCCTGATGGGGAATTGCTTTGCAATGCTCCCCAGGTGACGAAGTCCGAAGGGAAAAAATCTCTGTCAATGCATGTCAATAAATCCACACTCGAGCTATGGAGATGTATAAATCAGCCTTTACATTACATTTACAATAAGAAATTCATTCTGGCAGGGTGGGATTCTTCCATGTGTGCTTCCCCCCCATGTCTCACTGAAGCAGGTATAAAGGAAAGACTCCATAGCCAGACACACGGCCAGTTCCAAATTAGCCAGTTTGTTTTGGGTGGGGTGGGGGATTGTAATCAGGCTTCAAGAGGTGAAGGCCCTTGAAGATTAATTGGAAATGGGGCCCTGGTAAATGTCAATGGCAATCAAGGGTTTGTACAGCTCTGATTGACTCTATACACAGACGCCGCTACCTGGGATAAGCTATCTCAAGCCGTGGCACAACTGGCGTCGCGTACCTTCCCTCTGCATCTTCACCGAAGATGAGCACGAGTGAGGCGAGGAGGATAGAAGATGTGTGACGGCAGCAGGATACCAAAGGAGGAAAGAATAAAGAAACGTGAGACATTTTAATCCACCTGAAGTGTTTGGGTTTAGCCACTTTGGTAGGGATGCAGAAAAACTAGAGACCAAAAAGAAACACATACCCATGGCAGGACTAGATCTAATGTAAGAATATCACAAAGGCAATTTTCTCTCCTTAATTTAAGCTTGCAATAAATATTATTTGACTCTCCTTTTACTGTCTGTTTTAATTATCCGTGTTTTACTGGTTGATTTGTATTATTTTGCACAAAACACGCAATTGAAATCTAAAGAGTTTCATTATTTCTGCAAGTGGCTTCTGTTTCTGAAGTGGCAGAAAATGTCATAATATCCAGTTCTATGAGCCAAGGACCATCCATCTGTAGCATGCACATGAATGTATATTGAATGGGAATATGAGAATTATGATGATAAGAAGTAAGAGGAGAGGGGATCAGCGATGGTTCCCAGGCTGGCAGATCCCCTCCTATAAAAAGGAGAGGGGGAATTCAAAAGAGCTAAAAGCTGTGAGTCATATACGGATATATGACAGGAGCGTTCAAGGTTTGGTCCCACTGTAGGAAGTCTTACTCCCAAAGGGTTTAATGTGCAAACTGAACTGTGCTTTATTCTGAGTGGCCCCTTCATGAGTTTACAGAAGGTTATTTCTGCATGGCTTTTGTTTTTTTTGTAATAAATTCCTCATAAAACCATCACAAAAGTTATGGTTTAATACATATTTGTAGTAAAATAATATTCAAGAGCTTTTATCAGTCTGTTCACTGTACATTTTGTTTTGATTAGTGTAAAGAATATTTTGTATTTGCAGTTGTAAATATGCAGTTTTGTCACAGCGAACAGTATCTGTGAGACATCCACACAGCCTGAGAGACATTCTGCAAACTATAAAAAGTATTGATTTGTGATCAGAAACAGAGATGCAGTGTCACACAGCCGTTTGTGCAACTGACACAAAAGTACGATTCGCCAAATCTGCAGGGTGGAAAAGTCAGCAGGAAGTGATTTGAGGGGTTTGCTTAAAAAGTATTATGGTGTTTTTTATGGATCATTGAATCAGACGTCCCTCATAGCTATGAAATATAATGGAATCCTAAAAGGGACAAAATAAAATTAAACTAAATTAAAAATAATTGAAACAAATAAAAGAAGAAACTATGCTCCTCTGCAGGAATGCAGTCATTCTTATTAAATAAAATGTATTTTTTTGTTTATTTGGTTTCTGTCATGAGACACTAACAGTGACTACATGCTGCTTTTTAGTCTCAGAACCTCTAAACCTAACTGACATGTTAACGTGGAAGAACACACGTTCATTTTTCTTTCTTTTCTAAAAAAGTGATTATTCATGATTCATTTAATTGTAGTTTTAGTTGTGTTTGAAGATGTTAAAAAGGTCTGTATGGTCTTCTGTCCCAGGCTCTGTAGCTACTTTACAGGTGCAGCTTGATGATATTTATTGATATATAGGGCATACATTTTCTGAACCCAATTTGGGGGATGCTCGAGTGACAATCTTTAAATAACGTTTGAGTTATTTTTTTCTAAACAACTATTCATATGATTATTTGGTTAACATAATCAACACATAATGTATCTGCACACATGAGAGAGAGAGAGAGAGAGAGAGAGAGAGAGAGAGAGAGAGAGAGAGAGAGAGAGAGAGAGAGAGAGAGAGAGAGAAGAGAGAGAGACTAAAACTGATTTTTTGGGTCTCCTTCTGGTATCAGACTAATCTTCCAACCATCTGTTACCCACATGGCTGATGTTGTTTTGTTTTCTCCTTACTCTCAGATCCTATTTGATTGTATTCAGCATTTTCAGTTTTTTTTAATAGTACTAAAACCACAAATATGTGTTTGGGAGAATCTTTTTTTAACAAAACCATTATTTCTAAGTGACAATGTGTATTTTCCCTGGTGATGGGGGCACTACATACCTAAATCATTGCAAGCAAGCAGTATTTTGGTGTTCGAGTAAGACCTTACCAACGGACGGTTTTTAGGGTCAAAAATCCCTGAGAGCGCAATTTTTTGAACATGCAATTCTTCAGATCATTCACCCTCTAGCAAAATGACAAGCACATCAGACTCCCTTTAATCACTGGCAACGTTTGAAATAGTAAATGTGTAAAACAACGTTTATGAATGGGAAAGTATTGTAATCGTTAGTTACAAATCAGCAAATGCATTTTGTCCTCAAAGGCTCCCATAGAAGGAAACATTGCATCTAATATGGCGTCGCCCAGAGATTTGTACAAGCTCTTACGTATTTTAGACCAGATTTTTATGGTTATATGTTACAAAGTTGCCAATATATTTTAACAATTGGGCATCATATCACTTTTCTACAACATTTTGATGGATATTTCTAAAGATTAATGGCAAAACTACACATTGTCACTTTAAATAAAGAACTTATCAGTTGCCTGACGTTACTCTTAATTATAACAATTTGTGTTCATTATCAGTAAATACTGATTTATGGCACCTGAAAGACTGTGATGCTACATTTCAGGCACCAGAAAAGTGCAGTCCATGCTGTCAGCATTACCTGTCCTCTGTGCTTTGGGATTTTCACCAGTAAAAATCCTGCACGACAGCGAATCGAAGCACGACAGGTCAACCTGGGTTGGAAGGCATCTCATTGCTCCAGCTGAAGCTGTACTGTGGTGACAAAAGCTGTCAATATATTGACTGAGTGTCAGAAAGTTTCAAAACAAGCTTTTTTTTTAAACAGAGCCCAGCCATGTCATACACTATCCTCATCCAGTACACTTTATTCCTCTACTTCCACCTCTCACTTCGCACCCTTGCAAATTTCTGTTGCTGAGGCAGAAAACTCTCTCTTAGTCGATTAGATTCTCACTCTTGACAGGAAGAGCAAAGTCAACTGAGTACTGAGGCGAAATGACTAATGAGAAGGGACTGACAGAGGAGGAGACTGAGTGTTGCATCAATTATTTCATCAATACTGGCAGTTCATCAAATCCAACAAACATGTTGTCACTAAACATGATTTAGGGATTTGCAGCGGTTGATGGTAGCTTTCAGGAAAATTCTTAAACACATAAAATCTGAAAGCAGCATGTAGAAACTCGTGGTTTTTCTGTGGAAAACACACAAACAAGCCACATGTTTCTGTTTGGAGGTAGCTCAGTAAACAACTTAAAGCTGCAATGGCAAATTTGAAAAACAAATGGAGCCTCTTAACGTTTTAACATACTATAGCTATACATATATTGTGAAGAAAATGAAAAGAAACAACAAAAAAAAAAATTGTAGTTCTTTTGCATTTGTCTTAAAACCTCCGGACCAAAAACAACCATTGGACCATCCGGCTGTCTGGCTCGCCGAACCACCGCACCTCTTTGTGACTGCCATTCATTACACACACATTACACACATATTTAGAAAACAGAGCACAACTGGTGTGAGAGGTTCTCCATTCAATAATGTCAGAGTAGGAGAAACAGCAGGCTGCTACCACTTCAACTTCACGACTCACTACCAGAGACCCAAAAAGAAAAACACCATTTGAAGTCACTGACAACAAAAGTCGTTTGGATCTAGAAAACAGTCACTGGTGTTTAGCGCTGTCTTGTTTCCTCTGGCAATGTAGGTTTCTGGTTCTGTCTGAAGTGTCTCAGGGAAGATACCCGAGGAGGGGTGTTCCGTGACCTTGTATGCATTCAAAACCAAGCTTGTTTGCAGATTCGCTATAACAGCTTTAACGTTAGAAAAACAGAGATAGGTTCTGACTCAAATGATATACAATTGAAAAGGTAATCTTCTGATTTCTGCATTCTCAAAACCACTCAAATCACAAAAAATTGGTGATAAATCATGCTAAGAATGTTTTTGAAACAAATACATTTTTTGGTAATTTTGATTTGAAATTGTGTTAGATAAATTGATACATGGGTGGGGTATGTCACATGAAACAAAGACACATGGTGTATGCATAAAGGCTCCCCAGATGGCAGCACACACACACACACACATACACACACACACACACACACACACACACACACACACACACACACACACACACACACACACACACACACACACACACACACACACACACACACACACACACACACACACACACACACCCACTCAGGCACACACACTCAGGCACAGGCTACTGTAAATTTGGCACTTTCTACCAGGGGTTTTAGTAACTTTATTCAGGCCTCTTTAACAAATTGTTTTCAAGTAAGTTGTTTACATGAAACCATGAACTGTTATAATTTCATTGAGCAGCGAGTGCTGCTTTGGCTCCTTTCTCCTCCTAAAGCACTGACATACAGTTCACTTCTCATGCAGTAGTCCTCTTCCCAGGAACAGGAAACCCCTTTGTGTCCAGACTGCAAATAAATCCTTGCAGGTATGAAGTCACTGCTGAGATGCCTGTGTTTGAGTAAATATAAATAAAGATGACGGCTTATGGATATCGTTTACACAATTTCATGAAGACTGCTGCTTGAATGAAAATAGAAGAAAAACTATAGATTCAAAGCAAAGCAGCAGGAACATTTTTCTAGGGTGATCAAAGTATCTATGAAAGAGGAAAAAAATATTTTTATGTCCCATTTTTAAAGCAAAACAATTGTTCTGTTTTTTTCCATAGAACTAGTATGCTGTTTTCAATACCATATCCTAATTAACAATTTGAAATACCAAAAAGTATCCTAATAAAACCGGATAGCATAAATGAGCTGAGATCACACATAACAAAATGAGAAAAATCCAAATGCACTGAGCAGCAGGCCCTTAGAAATAGAAAAATAAATACAAAATTAGGACCCCCAAAGACAATCTTCCAAAAATAAGTAGGACAAGCTTCAAACTCGTACACATTTATAGTTTAATTCATGCCAAAGTTATACACAGATCCCACCTCTACCCTCAATTTGGACAAACAGATCTTAGAATGTGAGAGGAAGGATGCTCATTTGCTGTGCCAACAAAAGTAAAAGGCTGTTCAGTTTACCAAAGCTGTGTTTGTTCATCCACATTTAACACATTTGACAAGACGGGTGGGAAAACCAAATACAACCAGAACGTGTACACCACAAAAGAAAGAAGTCAGTCTTATCAAGTTGATTTAAGTAGGACATGTCCAAAAGCAGATGGTAAACAAACATTTTGAAAATGTGTTTTCTTGATAATCTGGATGGGGCTTTAACGTCTGATTTGTAAGCCAGTGCCAGTAACAACTGCATTTTGGAAGCGCTGCCAGATATATTACATGGAGCAACTGGAGCAGAACAGCTCTCTGGCAATGCACCATGGACATTATGCAAATACCATAAGAGAACATATTAGCTAGTCTATCGGTTTCCCTCAGAGATGCCTCCACCAAATTGTCTCAGAAGTTGCACTGAGCTCCCACTGAGTCAGGAGAAGGGTGAATTTAAATCACGATGTCAGAGCCCCCTCTCTGACACTTTCTCCCCTCACTTTCTAAATGTGAAACTTTATCAGCATGAACGCAGCACTAATCTTCATTTGCGCCTCCTGCTCCATTCGCAAGCGCCAGAAACCTGATTGTCACGAGTACACGTGCTTCAGAGGAGACACAATCCATCTTGTAGTTCATTGGAACACGTTGGGTGTAATGTCCCGTAACACTTCAGGTGCATATCTCCAACGGGGGCATTTCAGCACAAGTCAAAATAGCTGGATCAACAATGCTGACGATGGCATCTAATTCTTTAATGGGCTTGCTGTTTGTTTTTAAAGAGGCTGTGGTACCGCATGTCATTATACAGCTAATGATGTACGATTGTCATCTCGCACATTGCAGAGTTAATTGGACCTCTGTGATCATGCCTAATGGCTTTACCAGCAAATTATTGACACAGTGATGTGGGCCGACGTGCTACAGGTTGGCGAATAAATAAATGAGCAACCCCCCCGCCACATCCCCCCCCTACACCCATCTCTTCCTCCTAAGCCGCGAGGCTCGTCAATCTTGCCAACTGCCTCTGGAGCAGCCTGGTCGGTTAACATTTTAGAAAATGGCTGCCCATTAATAATAAAGGCATATTAACATAAGTGAATTCTGCTGTGGTGTGGGATTCAGTGGAACAGTTATTAAAGTCCAATTTGGCCCCATTAATAATGCATCCACCTTTGACTTTTTGATATCCAGATTATGTGGTATTACTGTGGGTATACATTATTTATCAACCACTTTCAATTGGAGACCTTGATGACTTCTAATTGTTAGGTAGCGGTGACATTAAGTTATCCCTGATGAGGCTTGTCAATCAAGATGCATTCCTTTGACCTCTGCGTCCAATAGATCACACACACACACGCACACACGCACACACACACACACACACACACACATGCATGCACACGCGCACCCACGCACGCGCACCCACGCACGCACGTGCACACACACACACACACACACACACACACACACACACACACACAAAGACAGGTGCCAACAGTGGCATTGATGCCAACGATAGCCAGGGAGCTCCACCTCATGACCCAGCAGAGAGGCACAGGTCTGACTCCTGTCCATCACAAGCGTTTGAGCAGCGGAGGGAAGGTTAAACGACACGGGGCCCTGCCATTAGAGAAGCCTGGCTTTAAAAGTTAATGGCTCCTGTACTATGCTGAATGACACTGCAAGGGTGAGCAATTGTCATGCCTCTATCCTCTGGGAACCTTTTGTCAGTCAGTCACTCAGATCGACTGATACATGCACGGCCATACAGATTCTCCCAGACACACATATATAATATGTATAGAGAAAGTACTACAACCACTGCTGTGAAAAAATGTCACCTTCTTACAAATTTCTCCTGTTTTCCCTTTGTTAGTCCCAAATAAACATTTGAAATCAGGAAACCAAGTTCACGAAAAAAGATAACCTAAATATTAAATGTAGTTTTTAAATGATGCTTAAAAGCATTAGGTGACAAAAAGCTTTCCAAACCACAGTGGGTTCATGTCAAATGTGACTGAGTCCTACTTATGATGTTGCAACACCCTTGGTGGAAATTAATCGAGCATTTGAGAAAATGGGCAATGAGGCTCCATATCATGGTGGTTTTGTTTAGCAACACTGGAGCATTTTCTAGAACAACAGTTTGTTTGAGGTCAGAGGTCAAACATTCTCCTTTATGATCTGCTATAGAGAAAAATTTATGGTTCCATCAGTAACAGCAAGTGTTCCAGGTACTGAAGCAGCAACATAGCCCCATACCATGACATTACCACCACCATGTTTGAGATGATGTTCCACACAGTGGCACCCCCAGATAAGTTCCATAAGGGTGGCCAGATATAGCCAGAGAAAATGTTGGTGTTGGCTCACCAGATTGGTCCCTGTGGTAACTCTAGGAAAGTTTAGCCTGTAGTGATGCATTGCATGCTCCTTTATTCTTTTTCATTAAAAAATCAATATGCATCCATGCTTACCTCAAGCTTGAAGAACACAATTTTTTTCTCTGAAAAAAAATCTTTCAAACTGTAATGGAATGTTATTTTAAAATGTATTGTAGATTTTTTAAGACTTTAATTGCTGCCTTCACAGAAATGATAGAGGTTTAAACTTTTGTTTTAAAAATGGTGAGCAGGAGAAACAAATACTTTTTACTGATAGTTTATTTACTTTTTAATTGTATACTTTTATATTGGGGTTTATTTTCATGTCTGATTAAATAATATGAATTTATAGTTTGTGTGAATATTAATATTATTTATAGAAGAACATTGATCTCGTGTGGTGTGGCCTTTAGGGTGGCCGGCAATTTTCTAGGGCAGGCCCTGGTCACCCCTGGCCATCCCTTGTGGGCACCACTGCTTCTACTCCATGTAACGGAAATACCACTTTCCAAAAACTTCCATTTTTGTCTCGCCAGTTCACAGAATGGAGCGATGGTGGCTCAGGGGTTAGATGTTTGCCCTATCGTTGCCAGGTTGAACTGGGGCTCTGCCCTTCACCGTTGTTTTCCTCCTTGGACGAGACACAGCAGGCAAGGCGTGTGGTCAGAGGGATTGGTGGTACTTGTCTTGTGGCAGCCTTGCTTCTGTCAGTGTGTCACTTTTATAATTTTTTTCACATTTGTAAGGTTGCCTGAATAGCCTTTTCCACATATTTAATGAAGTCATCATTTAAAAACTGTAACTTGTATTTAGTTGTGTCAATTTTTGTTTTATACTGAGATTTGTTTGCTAATCTAAAACACTGAAGGATGACCAAAAAAGCACAAAAAAAAAAAAAAAAGAAATCTGCGAGGGGAGCAAAACATTTTATCTACAGCAGTTTTTACATGCAGGTGGAGACTTGCAAAATGCATGAAAATCATTTGTAAGTATGGAAACACATGCTGCTGAAGAGCTTGCCCAGGCTTTTCTGATGACACACACTGGTACCGTCGAAATATCAAGACAATGACACCACATTCCCCTTAAGCTCAGGTTATTACAGTCATTCTCAATGGCATGTCCCACTGTCTGGCATGTCGAGATTTTACTGCACGGTAGATCAGCCCAGACTAATTTGAAAGCGAGTGACAATCATTTGCTTCCTTTTCCACTCAAAGGGCTGAATAACAATTTGTGCACAGCAGAATAAAAAACAGAAAAAGGGAGGGAAAAGCGAGTGTGACTGAGTTATTCTCCCCAGTCTGGAATCAAGATTAAAAAAGGGAAGAACTGTGATTTCTTGTTAAATATGCTGGCACTGGATACACACAGCAGCAACACACAAAGGCACACCACCACAAAGCACGCGTTTAAACCTTAAAGAGAAAAACCGACTATAAAAAACAAATTTAGATGCACCAAAATATACAAATTATGCATCATTTAAACAAAACTTAAGACACATTTTCAGAGTTTTATGTGGATTTTATTGATTAATATTCAATCAGAGCAGCGGGGAGAAAACTTTCAGAAAGCTCATGTTGAATTTTGAAGGCGGAACATCAGAGGAGCTGCAGAAGCACCAGCTGCATGGGACTCAGTGATGTTCTGGAGATGTGTTGGGAAGGATAAATGTTGTGCAAACTGCACTCGAGCAAGAGCTTTAAAGCATACCGAGGTGACTTTTTTATTATTATTTTTATGAAAAACTTGTTGTTTTTTCTATATCATACATACGTTCTTTTCAAAATTGACAGGATTTGTGAATCATGACACATTAATGATACATTCATCAGTTTCATTAACATTTCTCATGGTATGATTAAAGACAGGACTTAATGTTCAATTAATTATTAACAAATAGTTTGTTAAGGTCTTGTTAGAGACATTACTGTGAAATGCTGGTATTAATATTCATGCCTTCTGAATATTCATGTCTCTCCTCGCCCATCAGTATACCTGCAAGGCGCCGGTGGAAGGCCAACACTTATAATTGGCAATCTCTTCCTGTTGGTTGACAGTACAGAGGACTCATTTCCTCGCATTCAAATTTGCGAGTTGCACAAAGCCGGCTTGTCAACTTTCCACTTCATTACAGGTCAAGCAATAGACTCATTTCTCTCAGGCGCATCGCTCCCATAATTGTTTTCCAGCTCTTCTTTCGAAGCCAATTTACATGTGCTTCCTTGCCGAGTGTAATAGAGACAGAGAAAGGAAAGATGAAAATGCTCCCGCTTTTCACTTCCACTCACCATCCATTAACAACTTGACACATAGAATGCAACAAAAGTAATATGAATTTTGTTCTCCTTTTCCGTGGCGTTTGTTTTGAGGCATTCGGTATGTTAAACTGAGCCGAGAGCTTGATAGGAAATCATGATGTAGAACAGAGATGAATGAGAGAAAAACAGGCTCAAAGATGGTATAGGCTGCAAGCATCAACCGTTTGATAAACAAGGATCATTGTGCAATATATAGGTGTAAGAGAATATTACAGTGATCGGAAACATGAACACATCAGACTTGGCTTGTTGTGGTGTGATGGATGCTTTGATGAACTAATTTAAGTCCAAAAAGGGTTGAAAACATGCCAATGAATGGATGGTTATCATACTTATGGGCTTGACACACGGGAGGCGACAAACGACCGCGATCAGTGAAATTAGTCGCTGTCGCTTTTATTACCTGACACACGGGAGACGATCCGCGGCAGCGGCCAGCGGCAAAGCCGTCTACGCGTTCTGTTCCATGGCGAAATCGAAACTTCCGTTGTTTTGTTTGGCTGTGTCAGGTTGGAGGTAATTAAGGTTATTTAAGCGGTTCAGAGTAAAAAAGTGGTAGATGTGATGTTTCACAAGGTGCTGCTAGAGTTATGTGAAATCTTACTTCTGATTTTACTATATAAAACATAATAATAATCAACTTCTCCTTCATGTTTGCTCGGAGGTGTACGGAGCATCCTGTCTGCTCATTGGTCAGTGAATGAAACCTCCGTTGATTGGTCCTCGTCCGAGCGACAGCGATGAAAAGTTGAAAATATTTCAACTTTCTGGGATCACGTCGCTGGGTCACCTGTGCACGACACGTGCACGAGCGCAAAATTTCACACGCACGTTTTTCGCGTTTCGCTTAGTAGGAGAGAGGCCCGCAATTATCGCTTTGTCGCGCATGTCTCATTGAAAATGAATGGAGGAGAGGCGATGTCGCCTCCCGTGTGTCGAGCCCATAACACTGGGCTGCATGTCTCAGAAACAAAACTGTTACAGTAGCAAATCTGCAAAACAAGCTAGCTTAAAAAATGTTTTCATGCCTCTTAACAACATAGTATAGCCACAAATATTTTGTAGAGATAAAAAAATAATAATAAAGAAGTGGTTCCTTTGCATTTGTCTAAACACCTCAGCCAATAACATAGCTCGGACTGAAATCACTATTTCATCCACGCTTGGGTGATATCCAAATTTTAATACCGTCCAACTTCCTCCACATTTTACCACGATGAAAATGATAATGCAAGCCTCAAGCGGAATTACCGAACTGCTGGTATGGACCTTCAATGTTCAGTAACCGATTAACAACACTATTACAACAACATAACACACATAATATTAACAACTTAAAGAAAAAATGCAGCTTTTAAAACGATTTTTTGCCTGAAAATGTTTTATTGTTTTAATCCTGGTCTCCTAGTGCACCATTTTTTTCATGATGCTATTGGAACTGACATCATTGCTATTTTTTAACACCGGCTGTAAACGGGAATACCTCCCAAGCCTGACTGGACCTAACTTGTATTTGCTATTGCAAGTTTTAGATATTAGTCTGGCAAGCCAGCCTAAATATATGAATATATAGTCAGGCCATGATCTATAGACAGAGCTTAGTCATGGAGCAGATTCTATGGTTGTCTTTCAAATGATCTCTGCATGCTACTGGGCAATGAACAATGTGACGTACACACCGCTATGGTTGTCAGTTAACAGGACAGTTCACTAGACACTGTTGAAGAAGAAGAAGCAAATACATCCTATTTTTAAACTTAAGTACCTCAATCTGCTCTTAACTCAAAGGAAAGCCCAAGTCTAAATGGTCCAAAGCTGTTTCAAACAAGCCATCGTCATCTTAATTGTTTTGCTTGTTTCATCACCCCACCCACAAAACCAAAAGTGCTGTGATTGGCCCACCAAACCGATAAAGCACTGTGATAGGTATAACACAATACTGCTCAGGCCAATGGTAGACCTGCTGAGGTTCCTATAGAAGGTGGCTATACCAACATACGGAGCCAAATCTTGCTTCGACTCCTGTCTGTCTAGATTTCGAGGCTAGTAAGATATGGTTGTTTAAAATATTACCGCACGTTACGGCTGCTGCCTGTCCAACTCAGGAGGGGGCTGGAGATTGGCACAGCTCACAATCATCATTCTTATGTAAAAGCCATATTTGTTCAGCTGATGTAAATTAATACTAGCTGCCTGTCTTCAATTGTAGTCTTGGCTCGTTGTTTAAAACATGCTTTAATTTTTAAAATATGATATTTTCATTTGCTGGCTCTTGAACAAAGTGAACTAGAAAAACAGAGAATACATGTAAGATGTGAAACAGTGAGAAGGATTCAACAGCTACACCAAACACAAATATATATATTTAAAAAAAAGCTGCCACTGGCAGGAAAGCAGAAACATCAGCAGCAGAACATTCCTTTGTTTTGATGCATCAGATGTTTTGGTGTCACAGAACCATCTGGGAAGTCCTCCAGAAAAAAATAAAATAAAAAAGCAGGTAGTTTAAAAATATAACTGTTGAACCTTAAACCTGTCTTCAGCTACCTTTTAAAGAGACTGGTTGGTCATGGGTAGCTTGGAATCCGCCAAAAATGGATTTTCTTGTTACTGAATATTACAAAAAATAAGTTATTTCTCACAAGAGAAACCAGGGTTTTTAGGCCTTATCCAAGACATTATTGAAAGCTTTTTATTATTCAGTTGTTTTCATTTTTACTGCCTACTGTACCACCAAAAGCGGAAAAACAGGCATTCATATTCTTATTTGTGTCTATCTATGTGTGTATTTGTGTGTTTCAAATGTCTCATGAAACAATGTACAGATTTATGTTTTAAGTTTCAAAAGTGAAGTTAAAGTTAAAATCCCACTAGTTGTCACACACACTGATGTGTGTGCGAAATCTGTCCTCCGCATTTGACCCATCCCCTGGGGGAGCGGTGAGCTGCAGACACAGCTGCGCTCGGGAGCCATTTAGTGGTTTAACCCCCCAATCCAACCCTGAAACACTGAGTGTCAAGCAGGGAGGCATTGGGTGCCATTTTTTCAAGGTCTTTAGTATGATCCGACCAGGAATAGAACCCTGATCTCCCAGTCTCAGGGCGGACACTCTACCACTAGGCCACTGAGCAGGTTTGATTTAATTGACATCATTCATTTTGGAGCTAACTGGCAGCCACTACCTAGTCATAAGTCAAGCTAGGGTTCACATAGATAGATAATCATAATGGACTGGATTTATATATAGCTATATATATTTTATATAGCACTTTTCAAGACCCCCAAAGCACTTTCCATTATTCACACACTCACATTCACACACTGCCAATGATGGTAAGCTACCAGGTAGCCACAGCCACCCTGGGGCAGAGGTTAGGCTGCCATTTTGCACCATCAACCCCTCTAACCACCACCAACACAGGCAACTCTGGTAAAGTGTCTTGCTCAAAGACACATCAGCAGAATACCTCTGGCAGGAGCTGGAATCGAACCCACAATCCTCTGATCATGAGGTAATCTCCTGAGCTACCGCTGCCCTGAGATGGCTAAACTTGTTTAGAGATCCTGCTAAAGACTCAGAGTAGCTAAGCCCAGGACCCCAGACGTGTTAGCAGTAAAACCAAATGAAAAACTCTCACAAGGTTTGTGGCACAATTTGGTTCACTTGCATTTTTCTCCATTTGAAACTAAATCAAACTTCAGGAAAAAGCTACTTGGTGAGAAATCTTTGAAAATATTTCCTTTGAAAAACACAAACTGCTTGTAATATTTCACCTTGAATTACATATAACATTTCAAATTATAAAGGAATCTTCTTCTGTCATGGAGGCCAGCATAACAACTCTCAAATGCTAATTTTAATTGATTTCTAATTCTTTCACTAAAGATGAAAACACATATTTGAACTTGTACCTCCTGCTTTTTTGAAACACCATTATAATAGGAACCATTGCAAAACATTTTGAGTGGTAAAATCAGATTTTTGATCTGAAACTCCAGGTTTACAGTGCTGCATTACTTACATGCGAGAACAGATTTATCCTCACAATAAGATGCATGTAGACAAACACATAGGTGCTCTTACTCTGGGCAAAAGCATTAATTCAAACTTTATTGCATATTAGAGATGTATTTTTAATGCCATGTAAAAATATGGCTAAGATTCGCCTCTCAACATTTTAAATCATGCCCCTCGCGCTTATACTGCATTGCTGCATCCTTCTCTGTGCGTCTAACTCCTGTGTCTGCCTTTCTAAATCTTCATCCTTCTGAAGTCATAGTGCTGTGATAATCACGCTCCCTCTCCTCTGAAAATCTCTCTCATCCTCTTTCCCTCCCACACATCTCCTCTGTGTCTCAAAACCCCATTTCTTGATGCCAACTGGCAGCAGCAAGCGGAGACAAGTTTTTCTTATGTCACCCTACGCACAACTGAACCATAATGCTAATTCACCATGACAACAATTTTGCATCGTTACTAAAAATGTTCGACGTGTTCCCAAATTGTTCCTATCGTAAGCATCTTCAACAGTGCACACAGAAAAAGAGCTGATGATCGAAAACGTAACGCAAGCACGGCTTTCAAGGGGTTGCGTCATTAACACAGAATCAGCTGCAACAGACCTGTTAAACAGAATCTGGCTGATTTGATGTAGTTGTGCAAATGTTCGATGTAAGGCTCTTCGACCTAAATGATGGCTGGAAGATGTGGAAAGATTTTAAACCTCGATTACTTCTTGTCACTTCGATCTCTTTTCTACTGCTAAAAATAAAGAAATAAGATATTTTTCCTCCACATAGCATCAAAGCACAGATTTTCCTTCCTATTTTAAGTCTTATGAGAGCATGTTTCATCAGCGAGAAAGGGCTTGTAACTTTGTTGTGTGCATGTTATCAATGACAAGCAGGTGCGGGTCTCCTTTCTTCCAAATGCCTCCTGCGTTGGTAAACTTGTAACACATCGTTCTCAAACAGCCGATAGAAGCCTTTCGTTTTCCCTTTCACCCGGCCACAAGGCTGATTTTTCTTTTTTTCTTTTTCTTTTCCTCTTTACGGCTTCTCTGCAGAGAGACCTTCACAAGGCCGAGCTTTTAATTGCTTCTTTGCAGGGGGCTTGTCTTGACAGTGGCTCACATCCTTTCTTCGTTGAAAAAAAAAGAAGAAGACGGAAATCTAAGAAACAGAAGCAAAAGGATTTTTGCCTATGCTTGATCTCCCCTGTGGAGTTTGTCAAACAAAAGGAGATCTTTTAATTTGGTCGCAACAGGAGCCCTCCTCTATACTCACACAGAAATTCTGGCACGAGCACTGAGTGCTCCCCCTAATGTCCCAGAAGACTTGTCTGACCTCACAAACTCCATCAACATGACTGACTGTGAATAACTTGTTGTCAACATGCGATTAGTAGCATGTAATTGCTTTTCTTTTATGGTTACCAGCCGAAAAAAGAAATGTGATATGAATTGTTTTTTGACAAACATCTTGCAGTACTGAACTTCTCATCGTCTTCTCTGTAAGAATCACACCTGTATTATAGTCTCCATGGGAACTGGCACAGAGGAAGTTGCTTTTCATGTCCTGAGCACCTGGGGTGAAAGTGTCTTCAGAAGAAGAAAATCCAGCAGTCTTGTAAATACTTCTGATTAACCCACGAGTTCAGGATTCATTCTGTGTGCACACTGCTGCATGTGTGATAGTTGGCAAAAATGTCTCCATGCAACTAGACTCCAGGTTGTTCTGTTTGATCATAAGTGTGTGAAGAAATGAGACAGAACACCTGGAGAAAAATGCGGAAAAAGTCTTTGGATGCTTTTCAGAAAAGACGATAACATTCAAGCTATTTTTTTTTATTATTATTTGAGTATTTGCCCCCTCTACATCATAACTACAGAGCAGCTGTCCAGTCCAGAGGGATCCTTGCCTTATTGTAAATGGAAAACATTGTTAGAGATCTTCAACTGACTATGTGACCTGCACAATAGTGAGATGCATAGTCAGGGTTAGGGTCACCTGCACAGGTAGTTGTCTGTCCCCTGATAGGCTGATCACTGATCTCCAGAACATCTGAAAGTGTTCTGGAGCTTGACACATAACCTTGTATTGCTCCTAATGTATCTGTGGAATTAGCAAAATAAAGAAATAGACACATAATATAAACACAAATCAAGTTTGCCCTTAATGCTCTTTGAACTTATGTGATAAAATGTTTCATGCAAATGTTTATTTATGTTTTTTTCTGCAAAACAGCATATGTTAGGTATGTGTGAGCTTTACTTTGCACATTTTGATTAGGAACAGAGTATAGCTCAAACATTCCATTTTTATCTTGAGCACAGCAGATTTGTTATGCTCCTTTTTACCTTTTAAAGTGGTCGTAGGCATTTTGAAAGAGCTAGAGACCGAGTGATCCATTTGCCCAGCAGGAGCTTCTCCGTGGGGAGTTGGAGGTCTCAGCGTCCCTGGGGTCCCTTAAACTCCTCTCATCCATCTCCATGTGCACCTGAGTACTCTCCCATTCAAAGCTGGTCTCTGACTGTGGATCCTGGTCTTTATAACCCTGAAACGTGTCTTTGCCATGCAGAGCTTAATGTCTTGGTACATGTAGACTAATATAAGCATCGCAGGGAATAACTCAAAAATAAAAGGTTTGTTCTTAAGCAAACAGTGAAACGTAAATTATTTAAAGTTAATCCAAACTGCCCTTCCATAACCTCTTCCTAATTCTGACCTATTTTATCATATTTTAGTTACATCTTGGTCAAATGCTTCATAAACTGTTTGAGACAAATACCAATTATTTAACCTTGCACTTATCATTTACATGTATCCATGAATGCATGCAACCTTGCATGCTTTGCATGGATCGTTGGTTGTGTTTTATATCAGTGTGAACATTATTATATCTTTTGACCATAATGTGTTTTGCACTACAGATATGCCTGCAAACAATACTGCTCCTCAGTACATTGAACCATTACACTGGGGCACGTGGAATGGCTCAAATGCGGTGTATAAATTCCTTAACTGAAATGCACAGATAGTGCAGGTGGTCTGAAGCAGATGCTGTTTGTATGTAACACAGAAAATACAGAGGCCTGGTTTTAATAGGACTACATTTTTTTAAATGTTTTTTTTTCTTGAAACTCAGAAAACATCTGGGCTCCAGCTCAAAATCTAACAACAGATGTTGATCTATGATTTGAAGAAGAAAGGGTTTTCAAAAATATGAAAATTTACTTATTTTGATAAAATATTGCAAGATCTTGTGAGTTTTGCTAGAATTTCGATCTTGTGTGTTTTGCTAGAATTTCGAGTGTAGCTTACGGCAACATAAACACAGGCTTAAATCACCTAATGTTCCTCGCAAGTCTGTTAGTCAGCCATCAATTTAGACCAGGTATATGGAAGAGGGGAAACATCTATAACATGCTGGACTGTGCACCTCTAAATGCTACCAGATGGTTCGTTATAAAGTCTGAGTTCTCTTTACTGAAAAGTCTTAGTAAAATGGCTGGCACATTTAAGAAACACTTGGCACAGAGAAAAATGTTCTGATGTAACAGACGTTCCAAGCAGCTGCACAAACTTCTCGAGGAGTCACTATTGTTATTCTAACACCCAAAACCCACTCATCGCTGCCAGCGGAGAATAGTTTTACACCAGTGTGGGTTGGCCAAAGAAAGATAAGCAAAGCTTGGCAAGATTATTTTGCTATCAATTAGCCATGATTAAATTCATTAAATAAAAAAGTACATATAAAAATGTAATTGTTTCTGTAAGATAACAGCCATTTAGCCCCCTTATCTCTAACATGAGTTTTTCTGTGTGGTGATGCTGCATTTGTCAGCTTCAGATGAGGAGATTTTGTTCTTTAAGGTGTTGAAATGTAGCAAGAGCAGCCTAAATTCAACTGTGATGTTTTCTGTAGTTAAAGGACAATTTGGTACGGTTGAGTGACAAACAAATGATAGATTCCTGGTCATTTTTATGGGCTAGATTGGAACTAGAATCAATCTACGCACTGATTCTGTCATCTGTGGTTATGAGAATGAATGTCAGACACTCTGCTCCATCAGCTATGACCACAATAATAACAATTCTCCCCCAGAAAATGTTGACAAATACTCAAATCACACATTTTGACTGGGGTTGCTGCTACAGCCCCCCAACATAACAATCCCTCTTCTCTTCTCATCCCCTTCACTCTCTCTTCTCATCTCTTTGACTCCTCTCATTTGTTTCTTCCCTCTACGCTTTCTCTCTTCATCTGAGAATATGATTTGTCATGGTGGCTGAAAGAAGCGAAAGAAAAAAAATGTTTAATTCGGGGAAAAATATCTCTAACGTGTCTTAATGTATTCTTTTAAAATAATTGACGCAGTGGCTCGGAAAAAGATTAATTTATCACGCCATCAAGCACAGGAACAGCTGCAGAGAAAGGATGGGTGTAAATTGCGAGGCGCTGACAATGCCCGCGTTACAGATGGATTTCTCTGTCTGTGTTTCGTATTGAGATGCAGAGTGTGTGTGTGTGTGTGTGTGTGTGTGTGTGTGTGTGTGTGAGGGGAATCATGGATGGGAGAGGAAAAAGGGTGTTAGTAAAAAAAAAAGAAATTGTAATTTTGTCAGCTTTGGTCCAAACTTTGTGACGGGGTAATTTTGATCCATTAGCTCTGAGCTGCTTGCCTTGGCCAGTTTTTCATCTTTCTCACACTTACAAAAGAGAGCTTCAGGAATAAATACCGCTGGCACTAATGGAATCTATTTTCAATGTAAAATGTGCACAAACACAAAACTCTTGGATGTTTTTCCTCCCTACCAAAGCAGTTTGTTGTTTAAGTCAGTATGAAATTGTATGCAGGTGTGAGGGATGTTAACAGGATATCAGCGTGCCAATTTATTTTCCAGCTGGAGTTCAAACTTTCAGCAGGACCATTTAAGAAGTTTTAGGAATTGATCCAGCATTGAGGAGCCGGGCAAAAAGCCAAAGAGACACCTTCTCAAAACTGGGATTGCGAGATGACAATAACAAGCGAGATCAAAGGGAAAATGGAGGAGAAGGGGAGAAATTGTAGAAAGCCGCCTTCAGAAATCACATCAGTGGCTGAGCGAGCATGGCAGCAGTTAAGGTGCTGTGTGTAATATCTTTGTGCTTTAGCTCGAATAATGGAAAAAAGGAGCAAAGGCATGCAGCAGCAATTCTACAAAACCTTTAAAGACGGTTATTTTGTGGGTTTGTTTTATTTTACATACCTGTCAGCTCAGTCTAGACCAGTGTTTCTAAATTCCAGTCCTCAGGACCGCTTGTCCTGCATGTTCTCCATGTCCCTGCTTCAGTACACCTGGTTTACATATTTGCATTGCCTCTCCAGGAGGACATCAAATGCTACAGATGCCTGTTAATCACTTAGTCATTTAAGTCAGGTGTGTGGCAGTAGGGAAACACTGGTGTTTGAAAAGGCAACATGAAAAGCATGTAGAGCAGGGGTCCTGACACCTGGAATTGAGAAACACTGGTCAAGACAACTATACTATATTTTAAAGATGTGGTTCACTCATATGGTCTACACATTCGCAGTGGTCTCTAGTAGGAATGAATCTCTTGTAAGTTGGACACGGGAAATCAAAGCTCTTGTGCACCATTTTCAGGAACTAGAAGTAAGCCACATCAGAGATGAGCTTCAGACAGCAGGATTTGGAGTTATCTCACCTCTACTTGGATGACAGCAACACAACACTTCCACTGACTCAATTTACTCTGCAACGCTGATGTTTTATCTCCACAAACAACACAAGCTTGAAGGAGTTCTGCCATGTGGTGGAGTTGCTAATGCTAATGATTAGCTTCTACTAGCTGAAATGTTCTCTGTTGTTTTCTGGATGCTAACCCAACAACAGCTTTCCTCGTCGTGAGTCAAGATCGGACGTTAAGCGACAGTGTGACGTAGATTTGTCAGGCTTTTCAAATCCTAGACTTTCACCATCTATTTTCCATCAGAAGCAAATGCAGGAGATAGGTGTAGGAGACTATTTTTATGTTCAGCCTGTATGAACAACTCAGAGTGACCAATTATAATCAAAACTAACAATTAAAAAGGGCTTTTTATCAGTGAACCAAAAACACGATCTGTCAAAATATGTTCAAGAGTTAAATAGTTAAGGTATTTTTATAGGGATACTATGCAGTTTTGGCTCAATTTTAGAATTCACTATTGTCCGTTAGTGAAACCAAAAGTGAAATTTATCTCATTGCTGTGCGTTTGTCTTTTTAACACCTTCAAGTAACTGTTGAAATGTCTCCTCAGCCTTCATTAGTTTCTACAGGAGTGATTCAGCTGTGTTCATGATCTAAAACAAGCACAAACATGGAAGCGACTCCAGCGCCAGACATGTCTACTCCACTTTACTAAGTCCAACAGGGAGCAGCCCACCACTCTGATGTTGCAAGAGTGGTATTCTGGCCACAGATGGTGGTGGGGGACTGAGGGACATTTCAAAAACCCTGTAAAAGGTCATTTTATAACATAGTGGGTCAAGAAAATCTATTTGGCTTCAAGAGACTTTTTTATCCTCCTGTTTTGTTGATATAGAGACTTCTCCAAATACTTTATTTGTTGAGACTTTATGATAAAGGAGCCAACATTCCTCCCAAGCAAAAGTGCCGGGCCGAACTCCAAGGCTGGAACTTTGCAAAACCAAAGATTTTTCAAAAATGAATTACTTCACTGCATGTTGGGTCCCATATTTCTTGCCAACACCATAGGACGGCCACCCATGTGGCGCTTCACTCGGCTGAACTGTGGCCTCGCTCTGAGATTTCTTCACTCCAGATTAGAAATGACATTTTACGTCTTATCAAGATGGAAGGCCAATAAAATATTGAAGCAACAGTGTTTACCCCGATTAAGCCTCCGAGTGCCTGATGGAGATTATGGGACAGTTCAAATTCTTGTTTAGTGAGAAATAGGGGGGGAAACTGTTGAATTATGGATCACACAGCAAGCCCCTGGGAATGCAAAGAATAGATAGGGAGGTAATCCCAGAATGCCGAGGGACCTGCAAAGGAGGACCAGAGCTGATAGGAAAAAGAGAGAGGAAAAAAATCATGGCATCTTGGTAGGTTTGCTGTCAGTTAGTATCTTCTAACTTCTTCTTTC